>NC_133617.1:735866370-736076300 GCF_048593235.1 Sminthopsis crassicaudata | reverse complement strand
TCCTTAAATTCCACCAAAAACTTGGGAAAGATAAATGTCTGAAGAAGGAAGAATTGGTGCGATTCTCTCCCTTCTCAGAGAAGGACACTGGTTAGAAAGTCCAGTTTTAGAGCTGGAAAAGATGCTGGCTTTCATCAAACTGAACTCCTTCAGTTCTACAAATTTTACAGAGGAAAATGAATCTCAGAAGAAAGAAATAGTTTAGCCAAGCTCACACAAACCAGCAGAATATGGATCCAGGTCTTTTGGGTTCCTTTGGACATTGCTCTTTGGTTATAACTAGATTCATCAGCTCACTTCATTCTCAGACTAAAGAAATAGTACCTAATCCATCAGAAAAATGATCCAGATTCCAGAGGATTTCTCCCAAAGCCAATTTGTTTCCCGAAAATAGTTGAAGTTATGTAAGAAATTGGGAAGCAATGAAAAGAAAGGAAAATAAATTACACTAGGTTGTGTCCATCCAGTCACACACCTAGAAGTTTTAGGGTGTAAAGAAAACAATATTCTCAAAATAACTGTCATTTGTGAAGAAAAAATGAAATTCAAAAATTAAGACATATTCAATTGAGTGGGAAGGGAGACCCAAAGACTCTGACCGTCCAGGGATGGAGAGATCGCAACAATAATATGAGGAGGGAAGGCCTGAGAAAGTAATATTAACGTGAGTTAAAGGCAGGTTCAGGCCAAGATCATATATGCAGACACAAGGGAAAGCATAACATCTGCTACCTTCCTAGCTTAACTAATTATTCTTGCTAACTAGGTGTTAAACTCAGTTGTTTCTACACTGTTGAAGAAATAAAAGCGTTGTCAAAAATGTAAATGTAACACATTTTAAAAAAATACACAATCTTTTAAAATCATTATTTTAAATGTTTGTACCCAATTTTGGTGCCCTGAGGCAAAACTCTGACTACCTCAACTTAGCTAAGGCTCTGTGGCTATGTATAATCATTATTTCTTAGTCTTGCCAACACATCAGATGGGAGTGGCCAAAGATCAAAATATCTCTCTAGATCTAGTGCCTGTATTTGCAGGTAGGTGAATAGAGCACTGGGCCTGGAATCAGAAGGTCCATTTTTTTTCTGAGTTCAAATCTGACCTCAGACATTTACTAACTATGTGATTCTGGACAAGTCACCTAACTCTGCCTCAGTTTCCTTATCTGTAAAATGAGTTGGGAGAAGAAAATCACTCCAATATCTCTGCCAGTAAAACCCCAAATGGGTCACAGAGAATTATGCATAACTGAATTGAGTGAACAGCAACATCCAGATCTAGCTTTGAGTGGGCAGGCTGAACTATTTTGGAAAGATTCAATCATGTTCCATAGCAAGCTTACAAGTCACTTTTTTTGAACCTGCAGCAACTTCTAGACTTTGGATTTTTAATTTTTTCCTCATTATTACACTCTGCTGGATAATCACATTCCTAAAAATATCCCCTTCCCGATAATGTACAAATGAGTTCTCTTCACTGAGGAGGAGCAAGAAAGCAAGGTGATAAATTGCAAATCAATCATAATTTATGCAGAAATTTTACTGAAAACTACATTCATCACCTTTCCCCCACCCCCAAAAAAACAGCAGATGAATTCCTTTGAAGCAAGTGAAGTCTATTTTCATGAATTGGAGACTTAATTTATTTTTCCAATCAATACATTTCTATGGGAAAAATATGGAGTAAACAATGCAGTTAGAAGGAAAATTATGAAGGAGAAGCATATTAATAGAAAGAAAAAGAAGGGAAAGAATAGAAAATTGGATTTGAGATCATACTACTCTGGCTTTACGATTCTTTTATTCCCATAAACATTGATCTAATTTATCCCAGTCCAAAGTCTCCAATATTCTAAAGGAACTATGTTCTCATCAATGTAGGCATTTCTTCCATTAATGCGGATTTCATCCTGCCCTACCTCTCTACCCTGTTCATGCCTCCCAGAAGAGATCCACTCAAAGTACTGGAAACTTCCTCCAAATTTCTTAACATTAAAAAGGCACCAATGGAATATACAGGTTGCCTGCTCATTGGTTATCTCTTGCTTTTGTCACATGACCATTCCATTTATGTATTTATTTGGGGGAATTTCTCTACATCCCTTTTCCGGCATTGATTTGGAATGATGTTTATAAGAATGTAGATTTGTCAGATAAGCACATGACATATTAGTATAAAAAAGATGAAAAAGGGAGACAAGATGACAATAATTCACCAATTACCTCATGAAAGAGATCCTAAAATGAATTCCAAATTCCAAACTATGAGGTCAAGGAGAAAATACTGAAAACAGCCAGAAAGAAACAAATACCAAGGACCACAGTCAGGATTAAGCATATTCTACATGAAAGGATCAGAGATCTTGGAATATAATATTATGAAGGCAAAAAAGCTTGGTTTAAAACTAAGAATCAGCAAAAATAAAACAAAACAAAAGCAACCAACATTCAGCATGATTTTTAAGGGGGCAAAGATGGACATTCAATAAAATAGGGAGTTTCAAACTTCCTGATAAAAAGACCAGACCTAAAAAAAAATTTTGATCTTCAAATACAAAGAAGTACAAAAATGTAAGCAGAAAAGGAGAAAAAAGCATGTTATACAATAAGTTTAAACTGTTTTCACCCCTTCATAGAAAGATGATACTTGTAAGTCTTAGGAACTGTTTTTTATTAGGGCAAGTAAAAGGAGCCTACTTAGGAGAGAGTGAGTATAAAATGATTTTGATGTGATGATTATAAAAATAATTAAACCATGAGAAAAAAGGATTGAACTGGAAGAAGAGGGTGAAGCAGAATGGAGTAAATTATGTCACATGAAGAAGAATGAAAGAGTTATTACAACAGAGAGAAAGAAGTGAGGGGCTTAGCATTTTTTAAATGTTATTCTCATGAGATTTGCCTCAAAAAAGAAATATCATGCTCACTTTGTTGGGATACAGAAATCTGTCTTATTGCATAGGGAAATAGGAGGAGAAAGAGTAAACAAAAGAAAAAGGGGTTAGACAAAAGGGAGGGCAGAAGTAGCAGGAGAAAGGGATAAGAAAAGGGAAAGGGACTGATAGACACTCAGATAGAAAGGAGACAGAAAATGGTAGTCAGAAACAAAACACTGGTGAAGAAGGAAGGGAGAAAGGAGAGAGAAAAGTATAAATCTGGGAAAAATAGGATGGAGGGAAATATATAGTGTGAATGGGATAAATTCTCCCATAAAATGTCCCATTTGTACAAAAACATTTATAGTTGCTCTTTTTGTTGTGGCAAAAAATTGGAAATTTAGGGGATGCTCATTTATTAGAAAATGGGTGAACAAGTTGTAGTATGTAAATGGAGTGTAATACTATTGTGTTATAAGAAATGATGAGCAAACAGGTTTCAGAAAAACCTGGAAACACTTACATGAACTGATGCTAAGTGAAATGAGCAGAACCAGGAGGTCATTGTACACAGTAATAGCAATATTGTGTGATTGTATGATTGACTCAGCTCTTCTCAGCATTGAAAATTTCAGATTGCTTACTGTCTTGGAGGGGAGAGTTGGGAGGAATTTGGAACTGGAAAATCTTAAAAAGTAACATTAAAAACTATCTTTACATGTAATTGGAAACATTAGTCATCAAAATAAATAGAGTGACCAAGAAATATAAAAATAAATTAGAATTGTAAGGTGGAAGCTAATGATTCCATGAGACATCAAGAATCAATAAAACAAAATCAAATGAATAGAAAAAATAGAATAAAAATCAACTATCTCATTGAAAAAACAACTTAGGGGGCAGCTAGGTGGTGCAGTGGATAGAGCACCATCCTTGAATTCAGGAGGACCCGAGTTTAAATTTGATCTCAGACACTTAACACTTCCTAGCTGTGTGACCCTGGGCAAGTCACTTAACCCCAGCCTCAGGGGGAAAAAAACAACTTAGAAAATAGATACGAGGGAGAAAATTGAAAATTTAAGAATTATTGGATTATCTAAAAGCTAAAATTAAAAAAGGAGCCTAAACATCATATTTCAAAAAATTGTCAAGGAAAACTGCCCCAACATTGGATCTAGAATGTAAAATGGAATGTGAAAAAATAGAGTGATCATCCCCTGAAAGAGATACTAAAATGAATAGTCTCAGGAAAATTACAGCTCTCAGGCCAAGGCAAAAAATATTTCAAGCAATCTGAAAGAAGCAATCAAAATATAATGGAATGTAGTCATAATCAGATAAGACCTAAGTAGCTTCCACATTAAAGGAACACAGGTCTTGGAATATAATGTACCAGAGGGCAAAGGAGCAAGAATTACAACCAAGAACCACGTACCACCTACCCAGCAAAACTGAGTGCAATGGGGAAAATAAACACAATAAAATGGAGGACTTTCAAGCATTCCTGATAAAAAGACCAGAGCTGAATGAAAAATTCAAATACAAGACTCAAGAGAAACAAAAAAGTAAATATGAAAGAGTAACCATAAGAGACTCAAAGTTACATTATGTATATTCCTATATGGGAAGATGATAACATGCACCTCCTAAGAACTTTATCATTATTAGGGCAATTAGAAGCATTCTCCAAAGACAGAGAGCATAATTGTGAATAGATTATGTTGGGATTATCTTTTTAAAATGAAGGAATGGGAAGACGTAGATGCACTGGGAAAAAAGAGAGGTAGAAGGGGAAATTTTTTCTCACATAAAAAAAGTATGCAGAAAAGAGCTTTTATAGTGGAGAGGAAAATGAGAGGGGCCATGGCAGATAATGCTTGAACCTAACTCCTAATTGGTTTAAAGAAGGAAGAATACATATACACACTCAGTTGAGTACAAAAATATAACCTAATTGATAGAAGGAGAAAGGGGAAAGATATATGAGAGGAGAGGATAACAAAAAAGAGAATAGATGAATGGAGAGGGTAGGGAAGAGGGAGAGGGAGAGAGAAAGAGGTAGGGAGGAAAAGAGGGAAAAAGGGAGGGAGGAAGAAGGATAAACAGAAGAAAATAGAATGGATGGAAATATACAATTATGATCTCAGATAATAGATTTATTTAAGAGAGATAAAATTAGGAAAATCACATTTTTATCAAAGGTACCATAGTCAATGAAGTAATCTAGCTAGCTAGCTAGCTGTATGTCTATCTATTTTATCTATTTATAAGTTTCTCTTATAAAGGTCTCATTTCTCAAAGGTATCTGAATTGAAATTATGAAAACAAGACATTTTCCAATTAATAATGGCCAATGGACATGGAACAAGTAGTTTACTTTTTAAAATTATTATTTTTTTTCCCCTGAGGCTGGGGTTAAGTGACTTGCCCAGGGTCACACAGCTAGGAAGTATCAAGTGTCTGAGACAAGATTTGAACTCTGGTCCTCCTGAATTCAGGGCTGGTGCTCTATCCACTGCGCCACCTAGTTGCCCCTAAAATTATTTTAATTAAATCTTTATAATTTTCAAAAGATATGCATGGATAATTTTTCAACATTAACTCTTGCAAATCCTTGTGTCCAATTTCCTCCCCCCTTTCCCTCACTTCTTCCCCTACATAGCAAGTCATCCAATATATATATTTGGATGATCTGAGGTTTTTTCTTTTTTCTTTTTAATTATAACTTTTTTATTGACAGTACATATGCATGGGTAATTTTTTTACAACATTATCCCTTGCACTCACTTCTATTCTGATTTTTCCCTTCTCTCCTCCCCTAGATGGCAGGCAGTCTTATACATATTAAATATTAATCCAATATATATTAAACATGGTAGAAATATATGATAAATCCAATATATGCACGCATATTTATACAATTATCTTGCTGTACAAGAAAAATCAAATCTAAAAGGAAAAAAAATGAGAAAGAAAATAAAATGCAAGCAAACAACAACAAAAAGAGTGAAAATGTTATGTTGTGATCCACATTCAGTTCCCACAGTCCTCTCTCTGGAGAACAAGTAGTTTTCAAAAGAATAAATAAAAGCAATTTATATGCTCTAAATCACTCTTGATTATAGAAATCCAAATTAAAAACAACTCTAAGGTATCACCTTACAACTATGAGAAATGACAAATGTTGGAGAGGATGAGGGAAAATAGGTATACTAATGAATTCTTGGTCAAGTTGTGAACTCTTTAAACCATTCTGGAGATTGATTTGGAATTATACCCAAAAGGCTATGAAACTATGCAAATTCTTTGACCCAGCAATATTACTACTAGGTCTATACCCTATAAGGATGAACAGAAAAAAAAACCTATAGGTATAAAACTATGTATAGCAGCTCTTTTTCTTTTGGCAAAGAATTAGAAATTGAGGGGATGCTCATCAATTGGGGAATGACTAAAAAAATTGAGGCATATGATTGTGATAGAGTACTGGGATGCTCTAAAATATTGGGATGGAGAGAAGTTCATAAAAAAAAAAACAGAGCAAGACTTCTAAGAACTGATGCAAAAGGAACTGAGAGAAAGTGAGACTTCACTGTGTATAACATCAGTGTTGTAATGGTAAAAGACTTAGCTCTACTGATCAATACTGTGATCCAAGATGATGTCAAAAAACTCATGGTTAAAAAATAAAACCCTACTAAACACTTCAAGAAAAAACTTGAACTCTAAGAACAAATTTTAGTATAATTTTTTTCCTCTTTTTTTTGGTACTTTAAAAAAAATTTTAAGGATATATTTTAAATGGAAATGTTTTACATGGTTTCACCCATATAATTTCACATATATTTGTTTGCCTTTTCAGTGGGTGGGGGATAGAGGGAATTAAATAATTTGGAACTTGATTTAAAAAGAAAAGAAAGCTTAAAAATAAATATTGTTATTAGGCTTTGTTTTTGCTAATGTGTTATACTATCACCTCAGCTTGGGTTGAATTCTGGCCATTTCCTTTTCTCTCCCTAACAACTAAACTCAGTTCTTCTATACTTCCAAACAACTTGGTCCCTAATAATCTTGTCATTTTTCTTTCTGTATCAATGAAATAAATAATTAATCATTTTTAATCAATGGGGTTATCAAAAAATTAATTTTAAAAAATAGCACTACAACAGAAATATGATTTCACTATGCATTAAGTCATGTTTAAAAACAATTCTTTTATGCCACAGATGTGACAGCAAGATACTAATAGTGTTTAAACATAAACGCCTTTCCTCATGAAGCCAGCATCATTATGCATGGCTTGCTAGCTATTCTCCTTACTTTGGAGATGCAGCCTGGTGAAGCATTTCAGCTTAAGCCTTGTCAATGTTAATCCTAATGCCTGATGCTAAGATGTATGCATTATTTCTCTGCATAACTGAAAATGGAAAGCCTGCTTGTGGGATTATAGGTTGTGGTAATGACTTCCATCAAGTTCAGAGTTAGGAGGGAAAGAGTACTGAGTGGAATTCTGGGAGAAAGGTTCCCAAGAGTTGATAATAATCACTTTAACCCACTAACAGACTGCTTATTACAACAGGCGAGATTTAGAAGTGGAACAAACTTTAGTAATCATCTATATCCGTCCTTGCCGTGACTTGACAGTGCTTATTAGTAAATGATAACAAGCAGTGAGAAGGAACCTTGGAAGTCATCTAGACTCACAACTGAACATGAATCCCTTCTAAAGCATCTCTGTTTAAGGGACATCAAGTCTTTCTTTGTTCAATGACAATCAGTAATGGGAAACCCATCACCTTTCAAAGCAGTACATTTCGTTTTTGGAAAGCTCTAAATGTTAGCTAGTTATCCCTTAGCATTGACCAAAGATTTGTTTTTCTACTCTTTCTACCCTCCAGTGCCAAGTAGAACAAATTGAATTGCATTTTCACATGCAATTGTCCTTCTAATGTTTGAAGAACTTCCTGGTTTTCTTGATCACAGAATTAGAGTGACCTTGAGGTCATCTAATTTAACTCCCTTTTCAGATAAGGAAACTGAGGCATGGAGACTTGATTGTACAGGTTGTCAGCATCAGTGGCAGAATTCAAACCTGAGTTTCTCCAACTCCAAAGAAAGAGCTCTTTCCATTGCCTCACTCTTCTGGCAAAATGTTCCCAGTTTGATTAAAAAAACTCTGGAGAGTAATTCAGAATTATGCCCAAAAGACTATAAATTTTCACATACTTTTTGATCAAGCAATACCATTGCTAGGTCTTTATCTCAAAGAGATCCAAAAAAAGGGAAAGGATCCATATATACACAAATGTTTATAGAAGTTCTCTTTGTGGTGGCAAAGAGTTAGAAATTGAGGGGTGCCCATGAATCGGGGAATAGCTGATCAAGTTGTAGTATGTAAATATAATGGAATATTATTCTATAAAAATGATGAGCAGGCAGATTTCAGAAAAACTTGGACTTACATGAACTGATTTTGAGTGAAGTGAGAAGAAAAGAGAAGAATTCTAAATACTGTATGTGGTATTTTCACTTTTTGTTGTTGCTGTTGTTTTTTTGTGGCTTTTTACTTTTGTTCTGATTTTTCTTTCAATAAATGACTAATTTGGAAATATGGTTTTTAAAAATCTTCAGTTCCTGATTCAACCATTCTGGAGAGCAATTTGGAACTTTTGCCAAAGGACTATCAAATTGTGCAAACCCTTTAATCCAGCAATGTTTTTACTGGGCCTGTATCCCAAAGAGATCATAAAAAAAGAAAAAGGATGCACAGGTGCAAAAATATTTATAGCAGCTTTTTTGTAGTAACAAGTGGATGCCCGTCAGTTGGGGAATGGCTGAATAAGTTGTGGTATATGAATGTTATGGAATATTATTGTTCTGTAAGAAACGACCAGCAGGATGACTTGAGAGAGCCCTGGAGAGACTTACATGAACTGATGTTAAGTGAAATAAGCAGAACCAGGTGATCATTATACACGACAACAACAAGACTATATGATGATCAATTCTGATGGACGTGGCTCTTTTCAGGCCAGTTCCAATAGACTACTGATGGAGAGAGCCTTCTGCATTCAGAGAGGACTGTAGGGACTAATATGGATCACAACATAGATTTTTCACCTTTTTGTTATTGTTTGTTTGCTTTTTGTTTTCTTTCTCATTTTTTTCCTTTTTGATCTGATTTTTCTTGTGCAACCTGATAAATGTGGAAATATGTATAGAAGAATTATGCAAGTTTAGAATATATTGGATTACTTGCTCTCTAGGTGATTGAGGTGGGGGAAGGGAGGGACAAAAGTTTGGAACAAAAGGTTTTGCAAGGATGAATGTTGAAAACTATCTTTCCATATATTTTGAAAATAAAGAGTTATCATTACAATAAATAAACCTAGTTCCTTCAACTGATTGAATCCTACATGATCAAGTTTTTTAGTCTCCTCACTCTCCTCCCTGATCATTTTCCCAAAGTCATTTGTTCCTACAAAACTAACCAAGTATTCACAAATAAGAAAAATAATGATTATCAATGTAATGCTTTAAGGTATGGTTTCTGGTAGATACTACAGATATCATCATCTCTATTAACAGATAAGGAAATGAAATGAAAACTTGGGGGGGGGCTTCTTTTGTCTATGATCATATAGTAAAGAATGCAAAGAAATGGGATTTGAAGGCAGAACTTCTTGATTCCAAATCCAGGACTCTGTATGGTATGCTATGCTGCCCAGATAGCTTACATAGTTCTTCTGGAGACAATAACCTTACCTATATTATGAATTATTTATCTAGGGTCCGTGAACTTTTATTTTTTATTTTTGATAACTGCATTTCAATAAAACTGCTTTCCTTAGGAATCTTATTTTATTTCATGCATTAAAAACATTATTATGAGAGGCATATCATGGGTTAATTCATTACATGGCCAAAGAGATCCATGACTCAACAAAAGTTAAAATTCCCCAACCCAAACGGACTACACTTGATTGAGATAAATTCAACAAAATACCAGAATCATTGGGAATTGTCCCACAGTGACCAGACAGATTGAGACCAGGAGTTCTCAATTCTGTTGCTGTCTTGAATGGGATCTTAATACTGGTTGATTGACTGAATGAAAACATGCCTTTAGTTCCTTTTAGTTGCATCCTTCCCCTATCTTGACATTTCACAGAGAATAATCTGTTTGAGAAGAGATTTAGAGCTGCAAGGGCTCTTAGAGTTCATTAAGTCAGACATCTTTACTTTACAAATAAGGAATCTGAGATTCAGGAAGTCCAGAGATTTGCCAAGTGGAGTTTTTGACTTCACAGTCAATGTTCTTTCCAATGAGCCTATCCATGCTCATGTGAGACATTTCATTGAGTTATTATCACAACTCTGCTTCTTTCCCTCCTTCCAATTAGATCTAGTTACTTATTTCCATCCTCTACCAAACCCGGCCCAAAGCCATCTCTAATGTTCATTCCCTACAATGGCTGAAGTGGTTTCCCATATTCTAATCATTTGGAGCTTTATTTTTGGCTTTTAACACCCACTAAAATAAATAATACCCAATTAGTTCAAACACTTCACAAATTATAGCATCCGAATCCTATACAGCTGAATCTGATGTTTCTATTTATTTTAATAATCAGAAAACCACTCTAAACCTAATAAGATAATGACTCATCAATGGAGGCTCCTAAGTACAACCACCCTTCTCTTCTTTGTTTCTGTAGAGTTAGCCTAACCCACATTACAATTTGGACACTGTTTCAAGGGGAGATTAGAAATGATCATTTCTGAGAAATCACTGAAGCAGTCACAAATCAGCCATCTCTACAGATACTGCGGCAATTTACTGGAGAACATAAGCTAATTAAGTTACAGGCGACATCTGAAGGTAGAAGCTTTGCACTTAGGGGTGGGTTATTTTGTTTTATTTATTTTTGGTATTGCAGATGCTCACTTTAAGGTGGGGAAAGATTTTCCTTGTTCTTTTTGATTCTAACTAAAATAATGACTTTGGTCATTTTATCTCAATTCATAGAATTATTTTATCCAAAATCAGCTAGAAAAGACTCCAGAAGCCATTTCGTCTAATCCATTCATCTTACAGAGGATGAAACTGAGGATCTAGAATAAGGAACTTGTCAGGTCAGACAGACAGGTAATGGTAGAAACAGCAATGGTTCCTACATCCTAAGGACTCATGGTATAGCTGATTTTCTTTCTACTGTCTATAAGGCCCTCTGATGTTCACACCATGGCTAAAAGGAGATCACTTATTGACTGGGAAATGGTCCAACAATGTACAGTCCATAGAGCGCTGGATTTGGAGTTTGGGGTTCAAATGCAGGCTCATTTAATAACCATTCTGAGCTTCCATTTCCTTATCCGTAAAATAAGAATCTCTGAGGTCTTTTCCAACTCCGAATCTCCAACCTCTGGTGTGTGTGTGTATGTGTGTGTGTGTGTTTTAGGTATTCATTCACTATGTGGCCAGTCATTTCTCTAGGCTCTTGGAGTGAACCACTTTCCTAGAGAACTATGGAAGGCATCCATAAAGATGCAATTTCAAGGTAAACATGTACAGAGACACACATACACATCCCATACATATTTAAAAAGAAATATTTAGAGTATCTTCTTACTGTCTTTTACTGGAACATGATCAATATCTGTACATATTTAGATTCATAAAGAAATAGAATCTCAGCATAGGAAGGGTCCTTATATATGTGTATGTGTATGTATGTATATATATGTATATTTACATATACATGTTGTTGCCCTTATTTGAATGGAAGCTCTTTGAGAAAAGAAACCTTTTTGCCCCTATCCTGACATATAATAAATGTTTACTGATTAATTGATCTGTAGCCAGAGAAACAATAACAACAGTAACATTTATAGAGAACTTACTATGTGCCAAGCACTGTACTGAGGACTGCACAATTATTATCTCTTTAACACTCACCACAGTCCTGAGAGATAGATGCTTTTATTTTATCCCTTTTATACTTAAGGAAACTGAGGCAGACAGGTAAAGTGACTTGCTCAGGATCACACAGCTGGTGAGTTTCAGATCCTCCTGACTCCAGGGCCCAGGGTGCTGTTCATTGTGCTATTTAGCTGCCTCAATAAGCAAACAATCTAGTGGACATTGAGTTGTCATTATACTCAGGAAGAAAGGTTCTAGTCCCAATCATGATATAAATTTACTGTGTGTTTTTGGGCAAGAACTTTAATCTCTGAGAACTTTAAAGAGGTATTGTCAAATTCTAGTGGAAATGGGAGCTTCTAAACTATACATAAGGATTGCTGTGGGTTACATTTTTTTTAATGAATGGCATGATTTTTTAAAATTAATTTTATAATTATAACATTTTTTGTCAGTACACATGCATAGGTAATTTTTTACAACATTATCCCTTGTACTCCCTTCTGTTCTGAATTTTTCCCCTCCTTCCCTCCACCCCCTCCCCTAGATGGCAGGCATTCCCATACATATTAAATATGGTATAGTATATTGTGGGTTACATATTAATTTAGAAAATCACATATTAACATTATCTATGCTGTTTTGTTTTCATTTATTTTGTTAAGCGTTTCTCAAGCACATTTTAATCTGGTTCAGGGAGAATTTGACACCTCTCCCCTAGAAGATTTCTTAATTCTATAATTTGTAGAGAAGATACTGGTCTATAGTAGTGCAGGGTGTTTCTTTACCAATTATTTCCTTATATCAATGAAATCTCAGGGCCAGCGCTTATTCTCTGGAGTCAGAAATTCCAGATTTGAATTATACCTTTGCCCTTTCTTGATGTGATTTTGGACAAGACATTCTCTTCCTCCTTCTGTATCTGTTTCTTCATCTGTAAAAGTAGGGAGGTTGGGCCAGATAAAATCTAAGGTTTTTCCAGATCCCAGTGATCCCCGATTCCAAGACTCCATATTTTCAGTCTAACATATAGTGATGCCATTTTGGTCTTCCTTGAGAACAAAGGACAACTCCCATCTTTAGTCTGGGACATGTCCATCAAGAGGCTAATTTTAACTTTCAAAGTGAATTTTCTCAAAGAACCAAGTATCGAGTCCTCACTGTGCATTATTGCAGGAAAAAAATATCAAACCTCTCCATAACCCATCCATAGGAATATAATGCAAAGAGATGAATTTTGAACCCTTTCCCTTTCCTAGGAGAATCAGTGTTAAAGGGACAAGATTGGCATTGGAGCAGCCTCCATTCACAAAACCATCTCCTCAATGAGAATGTGGATGAATGTGTTTCAGAATGATAATGGGGAGTTTAGGAGACAAACCACTATTATTTATCAATGAATTTCCAAGAAGTAGCTCTAGATGGCAGAACAGACAGAATAAGCTCTTTTCATAAATCACCTTACTGGAGCTATGCATTGGATTAGATTGAGGGTCAAGTCTATCCTTTGGGTACAATATGGAGGATTCCACCTGCTTCGAATTGTATCACAGGAAGCCCAGAAGCATTGCGCTATACCTGAATCCCCCAAAGGAAAAGATCAAATCTTATGAGCTCAAAGGGACATCTAATCCCATCCCCTCATTCTTCAAAGGAGGAAACTGAGTCTCAAGGCCTTTATTCAAAAGCCTGAAGAAGCAAGTGGAAAGAACATGAAAGCGCATCTGGTGATCTTAAATCTGGGTCCCATTCTATTCCCTTGCTTGCTGTATGACCCAGTACAGACAATTTTGCCCTCTTATAGGATTAAAGCTTTGGTTGTTCAGAATGGAGAGAGTAACGTTTGAGTGATACATGTGTTTGCACCCCCCAGATATATACACATAATATACATATGTGTATGTATGTGTTTATGTGTTCATATGTATATATATATGTATACATATATATACATATGTATATATACTTATATTTATATGTGTGGAAATGAATAGGGATAGAGACTAGATCCATGATTTCATTACTGCAGAAAATGAGGAAACTTTTCCATATATGTATCCAAGTATAGCTATGTATGTATACATCCTTATCTACCTATCTATCTACATGTATATCTCTATTTATGCTTATATGGATATATACATATGCATACATATAAACCTATCAGAGAGGCAATATGTTTAAGCCGGCCTCAGAACCAGAAAGACTATCTGGCTACATGATTCCGGGCAATTTAGAAAACCTGTTGGTATCTAGGCAACTCTAAGAACTTAAGTTATAAGGAAAGTATTTTCTTGAATTGGTAGAAAACTGTTCCTTCTCTCCTCCTCCTCTAACTATAATATTCACTGATAGAACGTAAGTGATGAAATCATGGATCTGGTCTCCATATTTTTCTCTCTGCCTCAGGAGGTTATTGTAAGGCTCTGATGAGATCCTCTGAGATGGAGAGTTTCGAATGGTCCTTTGAGGTCATGGAGTCCAACCCACTCATTTTAGAGAGAAGTAAATGAAGGCCCTTGGTGAGGGTTGGATTCCAAACTAGGCCCTCTGGCTCCAAGTCCACATTTTTTCCCTTTACACCAGAAAGTGCTTTGTAAACTTTGAAGTACATTATGAACAGAAGCTTCTGTTTTTTACTCTGAGCTTATTGGTGAAATGGAGATGTTGTCTGGGTTTTTTCAAAGGTATCTAGTGTTTATTGAGTTGAAGGTTCTTTGATTAAGAAGTATACCCCAAGGGGCAGCTAGGTGGCACAGTGGTTAGAGCACCAGCCTTGAATTCAGGAGGACCAGAGTTCAAATCTGGTCTCAGACACTTAATACTTTCTAGCCATGTGACCCTGGGCAAGTCACTTAACCCCAGCATCAAAAAAATAATAAAAAAATAATAAAAAATAAGAAGGATACCCCAAAAACTCCAATAGAGAGGGGGGCTTCAGTGATTGGACATCAACCTGACCTGACTCAGATTGAATGTAAATAGCAGTCATTTCTGCTTTGTCCAGAAACCCTGAACATATTCCCCTCCCAGATTCATTCATTCATTTATTATGTTGCTTTTGATTCTGTGGCCCAACAACAATAGATATAATATTCACTGATAGAATGTAAGCTCTTTGAAGTCAGTAACTTTTCAATTTTGTCTTTGAATCTCCATCACCATGCTTAGCACCTGGTGCATAGTGGGTGCTTAAGAAATACTGATTATTCTGTATTTGTAAAGGGAATTTTTATACTGGTGAAATTGAAGATCTTTGGAATGTAGAGTAATAGATGAAATAAAAATGGGATGCACATTCTAGACATTTGGTCTTGGAGGCTTGCTTTTCCTTGTATTCCCCTAGGCATCAATGTAGCTGCCTGTGGGACTTGAACAGCCACCAAAGCATGAAAATTGGGTTATTCACTTAGAAAGTTGATTCTTGCCACCTCTTTTTCTATTCAAGTCAGAGACAAAGAGGAGTTAGTCAGTGGCCGTCATGAAGGGGACAATGCACTTCTAAACAGCTGTGATGAATTGGTAAAATTAGCCCCGAATTATAGACAGACCCAAAAGGTGACGCTGAGTTTCACAAGATTGAATTAGTTGAAAATAAAACCCTCCGGTTCTATTAGTCAATTATAGAAATGGGGCTTGGCAGGAAGTAGTAATTTGAAGAAGAGTCATTTAAAGACTTTGCCTAACCAGCTCTAAGCTCACTAAGCATCTTCTGGGGTTCATAGAACACTCAGCGGGAAGGGGGGCAAAAAAAGGCAATTGGCAAAGACCATTAGGCAGCTTCTATGTCATTTAAAGGAAATCACAATATTCCAACACAATCCCATAAGAGGCAGATTAAAGGGGCCGCTGGCTCAGATCAGCGTTCAAGGAATCCAACAAAGAAACTTGTATTTAGAGAACGTTCTTCTCAAACCAGTGAGATCTGAGTCTCAGCTCAGGATGAAGGAGGGAAGGATGGGTGGGGGGGCGGATGTTGTAATATAGTAATCTTCCTGATCCATGAAATCAAGAATAATATCATCTCCCAATATGCAATTCACCTTTGCTTGATCAAGAAAGAGAACAAGAAAGTGCTTTTAGTGTAGAAGGAAGCATGGAGAAGGAGAGGGAACACTGGATGGAGAGACAGGAAGATTTGCGTTCAAATTCTGCTTCAGACACTTCCTAGCTGTGTAACCCTGAGCAAGTTACTTAACCTCTCTCTGCTTCAGCTTTCTCATCTGAAAAATAAGAGGGTTTGGATTGGATAGATTCTTAGGTTTTTTCCAACTCAGTCTATGATCCTAAGATCCAAACTTCTCACACCTTCAAAGAAAGATGAAAAAAGTCATTCACAAGGATCTTAGCAAGGAATGCTGTTTTTAAAAAAAATCAACCAGTGTTTATTTATAAAGCATTTATTTGGGGCTGGGCACTGAGACAAAAAATGAAACAGGCCTTGCCTTCAATAAACTTATGTTTTATCAAAGGGATCAGTGTGTCTGCATTTAAAAGCAGATGGAAGGTTGGAAGGAATCTTAGGAATACCAACTCCATTATTTTAGAAATGAAGAAATAGGACCCGTGAAGGGTGATTCAGGGAGAAACTTCCACAAAAACAGCTCTTAGGGAGCTGCTGCATAGAATCAGGAAAGATTGGGTTATTTGCCCAGTATATAATAAAAGTGAGACTTGAACCCAGAGCTTTTTAACTCCAAAGTCAGTTCTGGATCATAAAGAGCTATTATTGGCTGTCAACATCTGCTTTATTTTCTGGATGCAACACCTTAGTAGTGCTGTTGTTATCGTTCGCCCTTTGGGCCCTTAGTCATTGAATAGCCATTTTCTATAACGAACTGAGGTCTGGGAAAAACCTTAATTTAGCACTATAGTAAGTTCCTAAGGGATGCCCAGCACATCTCCACTTCATTTTCATTAACGTGAGTTATTCAGTCCAAGTTCCTTCTGGGTTCAGAATGTCATTAACGTCTAATAATAATAGAAGGATTTGAAAGTAATGTTTCAAATCCCCAAATAAAGGGGACTTAAAACGATCAGGTTCTCCTCAACACACATACCCTTAAGAGAACACAGATTTAATCTTCCTCTTTAAGAAGAAGGCAAAACATGAAGTTGACTTCCTATAAAAGCCAAGCCTGTTTCCTTCCTGTCAGGCTAGGATCTGCTGTCCCTACTTTGACAGTCCTATAGAATTTCCATCCAAAGAAACCTGCCTTTCTTTTGAAGGTACTAACACAAACAACTTGCCCAGCATAGAAAACACAGCCCCAGCTCCTTCAAAACACAAGAAGTCCATTAATGCTGCTAACAATCACAAAGGGAAGAGAAGAATGAGTGTTGAATGAGCCAAGTACCCAGCAGCCTTTTTATCATGCAGCCTGAGCTTAAAGGGGGGGAAGTTTAATATATGTGCTTTTATGTGTGTGTATGTGTATATTATATATATATGCATATACATATATGTGTATGTATACATATATGTATATATACACACATACATATATATATATATACACATATATGTGTATTTATATACATACACACATATTAAGGGATAGTTTAATTCTTTTTGGGGAAACAAAATTGATCACAATTAGCAAGAAAAGTATTTTGAGTGAATTTGAAGTCTTTCTTTTGAAATAAAAAGATTAAGGACAGCACCAATTCACAAAAGAAGTTTTTGTCTGTTCCTCTGTTTGTTTTTTTGCGTTTAAAAAGTCCTTCCTTCCCTAAGCATTTTCATTAACTGTGAATTACATCCTTCACAATGGAGACAATGAGGTAGCTGGCTCTCATGTAGATTTTCAGAGTGGAGACACTATCAGACAAATAACAGCCAAAAGCTAGCAGCGATATGGTTTTCTATTGATAACAACTTTTGTTTAAAGAGGTTAGTTTTCATGTATTCTCTCTGTCTGGCTCTCTGTCTGTCTCTTTATCTCTCTGGGTCTCTGTCTCTGTCTCTCCCTCCCTTACTCCCTTTTCCCGCCCTGTTTCTGTCCATCATTCTGTCTCTTTGTTCCCTCTTCCCTTTCTCTCCTGAACAAAAACAGAAAACAAAGACCAAAAGCTTGATCTTTTTTTTTTTTTTTAAACAAAAGATAGACACAATAAATCTCACATAATTTGTTGCAGCTAGGAGATAAGAAAACCTTTTTTTTTTGGGGGGGAGGTATATTAGAAGGAGTCATAAATTTGGACAGAGCCTCCTGTTCTAACATTTATTACCTATATGACCTTGGGTAAGACAGTTTATGGATCCCAGTATGGGGCCCCCTTGGGGCCCCAATTCCTTATTTAAATATAATGCCTTTTGGGATTACTAAGGATATATGGATGCTGGATATAGATACCTGCTGGTCAAGATAGCAACTTTAGCAAATAAACTAGCACCTCTCCTCCTAAAGATTGTTAGGGTAGGGACTGCTGAAGTGAGAAAGCTGAAATCAGAGCCACATGTAGGAGGGGCGCTGCCCTAGCCTCCCCAGAAATCATGAGAGAATTCATGGAGGAGATAGCACTAACCAGGTGATGCTGGATATCACACTCAGAAATAGAACTGGTCAGTGGACAGGTGTGTTTTGGGGAACAATCCTCTTCCCTAAAATTGACAGGATCAGTTGAGAATCCTTTATAGTCATTAATGAACTGAACTATTAGTGGAAAAGGGGTTTGCTACTATCAACATCAACTGCTGACCATTTTTTTTTAATTTATGAGAAGATAAACAAATTTAAGAGCCTCAGGAAAAAGTCTCCCACCCCTTAACCCAGACCATCAATTCCAACAGGTACCATTCAGAGGAGCAACAGGACTTAGGGAAGCATCCATTCATCCATCACCAATACTCAACAGCAAACACCTACCAGTGGAAACAATACCTCCATACTCCCAATCCTACAGGGGATGAACTATCCGAGATCTCCATCTCCAGAAGCACCACCAATTGCCAATCAACCGCCACCAACAGTGTAAGTTAGCTACCTTACATAAAATAGCCAGGTACCCTTGGAGAAGCAGGATATGGTACATGCTAAGTGGGTCAAAAAAATTTCAATTGTTACTTCTTGGGAGATAACCCAGGACCCTCAATCCAAGAAGCAGTATCCTCTGGATTTCTGAATTTCCATGACTAACTTTCAGTTCAAAGGAAGTCTTTAAGTACCATATATATAGCCAGAGGAAAGCTTCTCTAGCTGCCCCGTTGAAGCCTCAAGGGGACAATTTTGCGGCCACCTCTCTGGGGACATTGTTTAATCAGTGAACATAGGAGTTGGAATGCAGATCCCTGGAGTTCTATAGCCTATGCTTGCAATTCAATCACCAGATCATAGATGTTAGGCCAGAAAGGGACATTTATTGAGGACATCTATTGCAACCCTTTATTTTACAGATAAAGATACTGACCCCCAGAGAAGTGGAATGACTGATCACCCAAGTATTTAGGGGTCAAGCTTAAATTCAAAGAGGGGTCCTCTAACTCCAAATATAGGCCTCCCTCCGATGCACCAGTTTCATTTTCACTGAAAATCCCATTAGCTCTGCCCTCCCCACCTCTGCAGCCAAGTCCTTCCCAGTTTTCCCCTCTGGAGACAAAAGTTGAAGGGTTCATTTATTAGCTCAGCTTGTCCCCGGTCCTAAAGAGTCGAGAGGCTTGTTCCCTCAGCCAATGGCTATTAGCCAAAGGTGTCCAAGGTTTGTTTCCCAGGGACAATAATTCAAGCCATGATTTAATATCCAGCCTTTCCTCTCTCAATGTTGCCAAGGCCTGAGGGAAAGCAATCTACATGTAGGTTAACCTTTGAGGCAACTCCAGAATACCAACTGTTCTTCTTTAACTACTTTTCACTGTTTACTTTTTGAGGGTCGCCATCTCCCAGGGAAGCCATTTGCTCCCATTTCCCTTTTTGTGATCATCTGTGGAAATGAGAAGATAACATAGGCCAAAGTATCCTCCCTGGGATCCTAAAGAGCCTTGCCTGTTAGTGGGATGATTTCCTGTATTGGTAATTATCTTTACAGGAAAATTAGAACAAAATCCCATGATTTTCACTGCTTCCTGTTCAAGGAATGGGTTGTTCTGCTAAGCTAAGCCCTTTGATTTTAAAGTCGGTATTTATATTTGTGGTTTATAGACAACTAGCCTTGAAGCCATGAAGATCTGAATTCAAATCCCCACATTGGTCCATACTGGCTATATGACACTGGGCAAGTCACTTAGCTTCTGACACTACGGCTTCTATCCAGTGGTCCTCAAACTTTTTAGATAGGGGCCCAGTTCACTGTCCCTCAGACTGTGGGAGGCCGGACTATAGTAAAAACAAAAGCTTACACTGTCTCTGCCCCTCAGCCCATTTGCCATAACCTGGCGGGCCACATAAACGTCCTCAGCAGGCCGTAGTTTGAGAACTCCTGGATCAATCTGAATTAGAAAGGGGACTGTCTTCACATGGGAGTTCACTAAACAAAGATATTCAAGGGCTCAGGATCTATCTTTTCTTACCTTGGAATTTTTCTCTGCTCTTGTAACCTACTCACCCTAACATCTGTTCATCATATGGCCACTCTCCCACTGGTAATTTCCTTCTGGAACTACCCCTTTGAGGAAGTGCTGGGGTCACTATCTGTCCTTCCTGTCCCTGCTCTGACTTTTATTCTCTAGATTTTATCCCTGAGCAGACAGCTCCTCCCACTCTTTCCAGCTGCTTTTCATGTGTTGCCCACCCCATTAGAGGGAAAGTCTCTTGAGGAGAGGTACCATCTTTCTTTTAGCTTGAATCCGTAGGCTCAGCCCTTTACTCAGTGTCTAATTGTCCACATTTAGTAAGCACTTTAAAAATTCTTATTAACTTTGTCCATCTCCTATTTATATTTATAAACATTAGGGGCAGCCAGTTTTTAGTTGAGGGGAACTTTTAAAAGCAATCAAAAATGATAGTCTTGTTTGCTAAGATCTTGGTGTAAAATTGTGTTTGTCAGTATCTGCAGCAATGTATTATCCAAATCCAATGATTTGGATGGATTATTTGAGTAAACAATGGTTATTATGGCATAACTTCAGACTGATTTTTTTAATGGGGAAAGAATAAAGGTTCAGACTTAGAATTTTATCAGTGTGAGGGACGTCCTAGTCTGAAAACCCCTTGTCAGATGATCTATCAATTAATCTGTCAATAATAAGTATTCTTTAAAGACTTACTATATGTACCATATCCAGCACAAATAAAGACAAAAGGGGAAATAGCTTCACATCATTCTAATGAGAGAAGATAATCATAAAGGGGAAGGCTGTAGTATATGAATGAGAAGGGGCCAGGGAGAAGTTAGAAAAGGTTCCCTGAAGATTGGTAGAACTGAAACTGAGTACTGAAGGGGACAAAGCAAAGCATCAACATTTATTAAATGATTACTATATACCAGACACTATGCTAAGCACAAATGATACAAATATAAGCAAAAAGTGAGACACTGTTCGACATCAAGGAGTTTCCATTTTATCGATAGAAGACAATCTGTCAAAGGGAGCTGAAAAGGTGGGAGGGCTTAAAGTCAAAGTCCAGAAAGTCAGAATTTGCAAAGCCAGGAAGGGAAGAAGAATCACCCCAATTAAGTGATACTGGAAGAAACCCACCAATAGGAGAAGGAGAATAACTAGATAGTTCATGAGAGTCCTTCTAGCTCTCAATCTATGAAAATGTGCACTTATTATGCACCTATCTTGGGCTAGACTGGAAGTACAAATACAAATTTGAAGTAAATAACCCTTAAGGCTTACTGCCTGGCACTGTGGGTGTTGATGAGTGTTAATAAATGTTTGCTAACTTGAATTGAATATTTTCTACCAGATCCTGAGCTTGGGGCTGGGTATACGGGGACAACCAATGAAGCAATCCTTACTCTCAGGGAGCTTGTATTCTGTTGGGGGACATTAGACATGCACATCTAAGCATATAGAGAATAGATTCAAAACTAATTTTGATATTTGAAAAATTTTCAGTAGAGTAGCTAGAAGGCCTCTAGAAGAGGGAAAAAGGGGAGCCAATGATCAGGGATATCTTTGTGTAGAAGGGGGCAGTGCTAAACTTGCATCCTGAAGAAAGTGAGGAACTTTTTGAGGTGAAAGGGAGGGAGTCATTCCAAACATAGGGCAAGAGTAGTACAAAGACATAGAAATGAGCAATAGAGCCTAAAGATGAGGAATAGAAAAAAAGCATGGGACATAGAATATTATATAGATAGGCCGGGGTCAGTTTGCAAAGGACTTTAAGAGCTAAATAGAGGAGTCTGTATTTTATCCTAGAAGCAGTCAGCCACAACAGCCTGTCTTAAAAAAGCTGATTGTTAAATTTTTAGTTACTTCTCAGAAATCAGCAAAACTACAGATCAGGGCTTGCTTTATTGTTGGAGAAAATGTTTTCAGAGTAAACTCAAAATTATGTCGAGTACATTTTTCCTCCCAGTGAACTGCTTGTTAAATATTTACAAATATATTTAATGAATAAAGGAAAGATATGATCAGATCTTTGCTTAATCAAGAAGATAATCAAGAAGACAATGTTGTTATCCTTCAGACTTCCAGATTATGCTAAATATCAACTGCCATTTTAAAATGGCCTCCATGTTGTTCATGCCCCAAATTGTCTGTATTACAAATACTAAGAAAGATCATTATCATCTACTCTAAAGGGAAAAGAGAAACTATAATGTTGCTATCCTCCAGACTTCCAGATCATGCAATATACCAACTGCCATTTTAAAATGGTCTCCATGTTTTTCATACCCCAAATTGTATTACAAATACACCAAATTGTATTATAATAGTATTATAATTACTAAGAAAAATCTGTATCATTTATTCTAAACAGAAAGGAAAAAGTATAGATAATGTTGCTATCCTTCAGACTTCCAGATCCTGCAATATACCAAGTGCCATTTTAAAATGGTCTCCATGTTTTTCATCCCCAAATTATCTGTATTAAAATACTAAGAAGGATCAGTGTCATCCACTCTAAAGGGAAAGGAAAACTATAGTGGGGTGAGATGTCATTAGAAAAACGTTTCTTGGTCAAGTAGAAATATTGTTTCCATAAATCCATTGAAAGAAATAACAATGAATGAATGAAAAAAGGGCATTTAAAGTGTTAGTTATTATGCTAAATAAAAGCAAGGAAAGCAGCTTTCATTATAACTGGAGAATGTAAAATATAAAAGGAGATAGAAAAGAAGACAGTTTGTAAGTGACACGAGAGTCTCCTGATGTCCTAGTTCTGGGTAAGTCTGGGCAGGGTCAGAGTTTTGTGGGACATCTGGGAGAAAGGGTTAAACATGTAGGAAGCATGGTTGGAAAATAGCCAGGAAATGGAGAAGCACCAGTTGTATTGATCAAAGTGCTCACTGATTTCTGTATGTGTTGCTATTGCGTGCCTGACATCTTGGATGGAGGGTTTCCTTCTTCCTTGGTTTGGGGGCTAATCTTCTCATGCTAAATCACTTAGAGCTCCACACATAACAACAGAAGGATAAATTCCCTGTTAAGGGCCCAATGTCTTTCCAGCTCATGAAGGTAGTACTCTACGCTCTCCAGACTTTCAAGATCCCAGGTAAATTATGATGGAGCATCACAAAAGAATTTCAGACTAGAATGGCCTCTCTGCCTCCAGCACAGGAAGAACAATTGAAAATGTCACTGACATCAACCCATTGGGAGAAAGCAATATAGTCGCCTTCCTTTCATAATTTAATCCAACAAATTTTTATTAAGTGCCTGATATGGGCTAAGTGTTAGGGATAGTACAAGTACTGTCTGCCCTTAGGGAGTACATGGTTTAAATTGAGGTGGGGGAGAAAACAAGACCATAACCACTGAATATGAGATATATACAGAGTAGACTCACTAGGAAAAATATGAAAGAAAACTCAAGGTCTGATGATGTTTTTCCTCCTTCCATCTCCATTCTTTCCAATATATTTCCTAATAAGGGAACAGAATCTTTGAGTCCTGAATTTGGATTCACAAAGATGATTTCACAAGATTTCAATTATTTGACCAAGAATTATTTTTTTAACGACATCTCACCCCACGATAATTTCTCCTTTCCCTTTAGAGTGGATGACACTGATCTTTCTTAGTATTTGTAATACAGATAATTTGGGGATGAAAAACATGGAGACCATTTTAAGATGAATTTAAAAATTGCTGCACTTACTGCTCAAGTCTCTTAATCTCTGTCTATCTCAGTTTTCCCACTTCCCCAACCATTCTCCAATGGGATAACGGTAGCATTGACCCGTCTAGGTTGTGGTGAGACTGAAAGGACTGTTATCAACACATCACCTAAATACAAGAATTATTTAAAACCTGGAGAGAGAGGAATTATCCAGCCAAGACCAGCAGGACCAAGAGAAATGATGAATAAGATGAGAAGCTTTCTAGCCTCTCGGCTAGAGTACTAAAGATAAGGTAGAAATACCTGGAGTTAAGCGGGTTACCTGGGCAAGTTTCCACCTCCCTCTTCGACACATGTATTTGAATACATTTACATAGAAAAGCATTGTAAAGAACAGAATGTAATCTCTCTGGCCAAGAAAATACTAGCTTCCTGTAGATGCAGCTGGGGGTTTGGGAATTTTTGTTTGTTTCTTTTCTATGTGTGTAGCGTGTGTGAGTGTGTGATTGTGCTCTCTTTAAAGTACTGTAACACACACAAAAAAAAGAATCAGACAATGGACTTGGCACTTTCCCCCTATGGTCATATTTGGGCACAATTGTAAAAATGCACAATGAACCCTGCCCCTTCCATGACATTTTCTGAAGACTTTGGCTGCCTGTGTACAAAGCAGCAGCATTTGGAGCTCCTAAGCATCTTTTTGATGTCTTCAAATGGCAGCAAACATTCACTGCGAGCCTCTTGGGGGTATACAGTCAGACTGGCACCTACTAGTCAATGCCCAGAGAGCGTTCAGCGCTCCCTCCCCGAGCTGGATATAAGATGCCCCCCAAAGGGAGAAGGCTCTTCTTCTGATGAAGGATTCCTCAGAACCTGAGAGGGAACATGGAGGTGAGAGGCTCTTAGAGCTCCATATCAGAAGAGCCTCTCTGCCTCCAGCACAGGGAGAACCACTGAAATCATCACCAAAGTCAACCCATTGGGAGAAAGCAACAGGGTCCTTCCTTTCAGCAACATCATTTAATCTGTCAATGGTGCTAAGGGTTAGGGATGCTACAACTACTGTCTGCCCTCAGGGAGTACATGTTTTAAATGGAGGGGGGAAGAACACATGGTAACAACCACTGAATATGAGATCTAGAGAGAGGAGATGAAAACTAATTAGAGAGGGAAGGCACTGAGGTGGGCAGACAGCTGAATAATTGGGGCTGTCTTAAAGGAAATATGGAAATGGGAGGAGAGAGAACATCCCAGGCACAGGAGGATATAACACACGAAAAGCAAAGCCAGAAGGTACAATGAGTCAGCTTGGAGTATGGAAAGACCTGAACTCCCAAACTGCCTGAGATATTGAGCTGTGTGATCCTGAGCAAGTGATTTAACCTGTCAGCCCAGATTTCCCATCTATAACGTGGGGATAATAATAGGACTCCCCTTATAGGGTTGCAGTGAGCCTCCAAAGAGAAAAGATGTGAAAGGAATGTGGAAATATTAAAGTATTATAGAAATGTTGGCTAAAGCATTGATGATGTCCCTGTTCTCAAGGAGCTTACATTCTGTTGAAGGAAGAAGGGTAATAACATGCACAGAGGAGAAAATCTCAGATAGCTGGAAAAGGAGAGCACCGAGATCTGGGAGCAGTAGGGAATGGATCTCATAGCGAATGGGATCTGAACTGAACCCTGAAGGAAGCTGACGATCCTAAGAGAGAGAAAAGAGAATGTCTTTTAGGGATGGTGCAAAATCTGGGGAGAATGCTTCATTCAGGGAAGAGCATTGGGAAAGAGGACAAGCCCTGTCCAATAGATCAAGGATGATAAATTGAAGCCATATTGGGAAGATCTTTATTTTAATCCATAGACTTTTCAAATCAATAAGTATTTATTAAGCACCTACTGTGTGCCAAGTATTGAGAATATAAAAACAAAAGGAAAAGTGTCCTTGCTTTCAAGGGGAGATTTTGTTAAAAATACAAAGCAATGTGTGTATGGTGTGTGTACATATAATGTATATATGTGTATATATATATATTCATATATAATATGCAATATAATAATATAAATATAATAAATAAATATAGACATATGGGTATAGACATACACACATGTATACATTCATATGGTTATACCCACATTAGTTTATATGCTAGCTCATATATATACATGAACATATAATTACAGATATACAGGCAATATATATTGAAGTGGCAGGTATATATACATACATATATACGTATATATACACATCAGTATGCATATATAAATGCACACATATATTGTATAGTTGTAATTATGTGCACATATGTGTATACTTTACATATACATGTGCATGTGTAGGTATATGCATGTAAATGTATACATGTGCATAGGTATGCATGTATAGTTATGTGTGTGACTATATATAAATGTATATGCATATGTGCATAAATATACACAGATAAATTATAGATATAGTTATAGATACACATATAACATGTATAGGTATGCATATTTAGATATACACAAATTATACGTTATATGTAGATATACATGTATATAAATTATATATATATATATAGAAATACACATATATCTATGTATATGTGTGTAAACATACAATATACATCTATACATATATGGGGGCACAGAATATACATATATATTTTTATATAATACAATCTTATATTCATTAAATATGTACATATTTGTGTGTATATCACATATATTGCATAATTAATATATCTGAACATATTTCACACACATGAATATTTAATGCAATACAATTAATTGTTAGAAGAGAATGCTCTCAGAGGTTTCAGAAGGCAATAACAGAGCTGAGATTTAAAGGAAATTGGGGAGACGAAGAGATAGAAGGCTGGGTGGACAGCCCCTGGAAAGACTCCAAGATGGCATATGGAGTCATTTGTAAGGAATGGCAAGAAGTCTCAGCTGAAGAGTCTGTATTTATCTTAGAGACAATGGGGAGAGTCACCAATGATTGTCAACTGGATAGCAATATGGTCACTCTCAATGGCAGAGATTAGCTTGTGTAAGAAAAATTCAGACATTAATTAAAGGGATATTTTGGGGCAGCTAGATGAGAGCACCAGGCCTAGAATCAGAAAAGGCCGGAATTCAAATCCAGTCTCAGATACCTACTAGCTGTATGACCCCGGGCAAGTTATTTAACCCTGTGTTCTTCAATTTCCCTATCTGTAAAATGAACTGGAGAAGGAAATGGCAAACTATTCCAGTATCCTTGAGGAAAACTCCAAATGGGGTCATGAAGAATTGGACAGGTCTGAAGCATGTGTAATCTGAATGGAATCCATCATGTTTCCACTAAGAATTGAGGGGGGGAAATTGTTCCTGCTCTTTAAAAGCTTAAAATCTACTAAGAGGTGGAAGATAACTTTTATCAAAGAAATTATTATGATAATTTAAAATGGAATCTATTAGCACTTGGAGATGTGCCAAACAAACAAACAAAAACCTTTATCCATTTTAGGAAAAAAACAACGCACACGTGATTTCATCCCTTTGGAGAGCTCTCAGTGAGGACTTTCCTTCACTCTAGGAAAAACACGACAACCATATTTCTGCTATGTACTATACACTTCAGAACACTGGTTTTTTGCTCCATCTCCTGCCTCTTCTACTCTGATTAAACTGAGCTATTCTGTCTGTATGCGCCTTCATTCTCTGTCCCGGATCGTTTGAGTGTATCAATCCCAGCTTTTGATAATGGCAGCCAGGAAGGCACATTCCCACCAAATGAAGAAATATCGAAGCTTTCCACAACAAACACATTTTCCAGTGGATAAGCTTTCACCAAGTAATTATTTCCCTTTCCCCCTCCCCTGGAAAGATTACTGATTGCCTTCCACACAAAAACTAAGAGAAGCCCATTTTATCTCCGCTGGTCTTGTGCAAACCTCTACTTGTTACCATGAAAAATGACAAATTTGCCATCTGATCAAAATGTTAACAAGGTAACCGTCAGTGAGATGGATCACTGACTGTCACTGCGAGCTAGAACATGAGGATGCATGGATATTTCTCAATGTATTCACTGCTTCCCCAATGTTCACTAACAACATTTCCACTGCGAGTGTCATCAATCACACAGAAATAACAAGCTGGATGGGATCTCCAGGATATGATAGATTTGTTTGAAAGGCATTATCTGCAAGGTAGAAAACAATTGATAATGATCTATAGGAAGGCCTAATCAACTGCCATTTGCTATAATGGGCTAGAAGAAGCTAAGAGATGAGATCTTATAGCAATTTGATATTTAATCCCTCAAATATAAAGGGAAGGAGGAGGATGGATGGATAATATGGAAGGGTCACATATTTTGAAAAATAAAGTTAATAGTAGGAGTCAAATGAGATCATCACGTATTACAGTGGTAGACTCAGAGATCATCCCGGTCCTGCCATATATATGGTACAAGATGGTTCTCGGAATTAATTAAATCTATAGATCAACTCACTATTAATCAATTGGAAGTCTTGGTGTTTTCCAATACATTGTGGAAAAGGTGCTAGATTCAACTCAGAGAGAACCTACATATAACTGCTCATTTTGTGAGCTTAGGAGAGTTATTTGGCTCTCCCCTAGCTATACAAAGGGAATGAAATCTTAGGTTCAAATGTGGTTTTACAACCTTATATTCATTAAATATATACATATTTATATGTATATCACCTACATATAAATTAACTTATATTATATAATCAGTATATCTGAACATACATTCACACACATGAATATTTAATGTGATATAATGAATAATGTAATATAATAAAGTTTACATAGAATAATGTGATATGATAAGTTGTGTTTGAGGACATGTTTATGAATATTGTTATATTTTATTATATATTTCTTCTTAATATCATTATAAATGTACATTTGTTTTCCTCATTAGAACATTAATTCATTGAGAGCAGAGAGTATCTTCTATGCATCTCTGTATCCCCCTTGTTTGGGACAGTGTCTGCCACATATAGAAAAAGAAAAAATGCCTGCTGTTGGATTGGTTTACAGTGGTATGATTCTAGCCACGTCATTTAACTTAACTTCAGCATCTGAAAAATAAGGGGATGGAACAAGATTGTCTCTGGCGCATCTTTCAGCTCTAGACTTCTACCAAGGTGGCTTGGATAGTCACTGGCCTCTCTGAGCCTCAGCTATAAAATTAGGATCAATTATATTGAAATAAGGTTATCAATTTAAAAATCCTTAAGATTAAGAACCCCTGTTTAACAATATGAATGGATAAGAATGGAAAATTCATACCAGCATCCTCTTTACCAAATTAATCCACCCCAAGAGATAGCACACTGGGATGCCATGAAAAAGGACCTTAAAAGCAAAGTTACCAGCTGGAGCCTTCAGCAAGTGTCTTGATGTCTATGAGCCTCCTTACTGGGGCCATGAAATATGGCATTTCTGGGTAACAAGAGGAGCTTGGCCAGAGCCAAGGAGGCCATCAGTGTGCACTCCAGTTAAAAGGAACATGCTCGTGAACAGAAGATTGTCTCAAGAGTTCGCATCATATAAAAGTGCTTCTGAAGGTACAGAAGTGCTCAGAGCCTGGGCGAGTCTGGCCATCCTCAATGTGAGAGCCCAAAGGGGACCACATGGCTAGAATCAAATGCAGAGAGAACTGCGATATGTTCATAGCAGTTAATTCATTACATTGATCAGCAGAACAACAGGTGAAAGGTATTTAGTTTAATATTAGCTAAACCAAATTGGTTTTCAATGAGTTTCTGCTGGCACTGATTGATTGGTTTGGGAAGGTTTGGCTTTCAAAGGGAGAAAACTAGATCAGTTTCCTGAAGGTCACTATTTCCTTCCAAGGTCCTTGATGTCCCCTTGGGCCAAGGACATGTACAATTGGGCATTAATAAGTTGTTATGACCCACAGACTAAAGAAGGACTGCTTCCCCCTTGCCCTAGAGGAGACTTTGAAGGGTCTGGGGGTTGAGAGTAGAGATTGGAGCAGGAGACCCAGGGACACTGAGTGCTACCATCATGAAGAAGGATGGCTCCAGGGACTGAGACAAGAGAATCTCCAGCCGCTGCACTATGGGGTGATGGGTAGCGACCCCCAACTCTTCACTTCTTCCACTGAGAGAGCTACTGCCCCAAGTTTTCTCATCTTTGATTCTCTGTTTAACCACTGCTAATGCTAGCTTATTAGGAAATAAAAAATTATCGATCATAACAGTTTCTTGCTTGTATGCATCATTATTTGTGAATAGGGACCTTCAAAAAAAAGAGACAGACAGTAAGATATGCCATGCAGTCAGAAAGAGGGACAGGGAGGCAGAAATAGAGAACAAGAATGCAGTTTAAGTTGTTGGGGAGAGGAACAATGTGAGAGAGAATCTTATTTATCTTTTTTATCATTTTTATTTTTAGATTTCCAAAATGAAAGTCAAAATTCTCTTTAGGCAAATAAACAGAAAGTAGTCTGACCATTTGATGGGATGATTCATCTATACTGGGCCCCATGTTTTCCCTCCACAAATGCTCAGAGACACCCTCTCTCTGCTATAAAGGTAGAGGTAAAGGTAGGGACTAAAGAATGAATCAAAAAGGGGAGGAAGGGGAAGAAGGACAGGGAGAAGGGTGGGCATATCTCCCTCAAAGGAGAGAGACCCTTCCCTCTTTTTGGAGTTCAACACTTTTTTCACATCATACTACCCATGCTCACAGATTTTCTCTCTGGTTGTCTGTTTCCACATTGTAAAAAGAGAGGCTTGAATTTTCCAAGCTAATTAATACTTGATGATTGATTGATTTTAGTTCCAACATTCTCCAATTTGGATTAGATTTTGAAAACAGAAAAAGAAAAATCCAGTGTCTTAAAAATGAGTGACAAAAAGATACAGAAAATATCTTCTTAAGAAGTCAAAGGAGTAGAGAAAATATACCATTAATAGAAAATTTTAAAATAAAAGCTGTAATATTAAATTCTGTCTCTCTGTCTGTCTCTGTTTCTCTGTCTCTGTGTCTCTCTCTGTTTCTCTGTGTGTCTCTCGGTCTCTCTCCTCTCTTTGTCTCTTTCTCTCTCTCTCTCTCTCTGTATCTCTCTGTCTGTTTCTTTGTCTCAGTCCCCTCTCTCTCTATCTCTCTGTATGTCTCAGTCTCTGTATCTCTCTGTCTCTCTGTTTCTGTTTTTTGTCTCTGTCCTCTCTGTCTCTGTCTGTCTCTGTGTCTGTCTCAGTCTCTATCTGTTTGTCTGTTTGTCTATCTGTTTCTCTCCTTCTCTCCCCAATCCTGATTGTTCCTAACCTTTTCTTAGTCTGAGAAAAATAGCACTAAGAGAGAGAATTAGGGGATGGAGACAGGGTACAAAGGTGATTGTTTGATTGGCTTAGAAAATTCTCTCAAGAAGAAATGGACTCCTTTGCTTTATCTTATAAAAATGGGACTTTGCTAATTAATTCCACATCTAAATAAGATAAGACAAAAAGCATCCCTGCCTGTATATTTCTGAATGGGTCATAACATTTTTTGTGTCTTTATTATTTTTTTTTTGCTTCTCTAACAACACATTAGACAAGACAAACTTTCAGTTGCTAATAAGAGCAAAGTGGAACGAGGAAAAATATTTTCATCATCAGGTGTTTGGGAATTATTCCATAGGATGAGGTGCTTTTGTTCCATAGTTTTCTTTTCAATAATAGTAATAATAAAAATGCATTTCTCACTTTCAGCTAGTTTCCAACCAAGGTGTGTTTATCTTGCCAACTGCAGAAATTAAATATGCCATCTTCTTAGATCCAGACTTGATCGATGCAGCATTCCCTGAAAATGTTTGCATTCAGCACAAAAACACTCAGAGAGCGGAGACAAAACATTTGCCGAACACTTGGGTCTCCATAGATTGGAATATATAGAATTCATATAAAGGTCTTTAATCTATCCCTAGGCAATGCTTTTTTATTTGTCTGTTTGTTTGTTTGGAACCATGCCCATTATATGCCCTACTTCATATCTTCACTTAAGTGGATGAAAGAAGGGGAAAAGTATTAAGAAGATTCAAGTGCTGGAAACAAGATTATTGGAAGTCGGGGATCATTACAGAACATTGTTCTCCCTAACAAGCCTAGCAACTCGTAATTGAGTTTCAAGCAGTCTCCAAGGTGGTGCTTATTGGAGAAAACTAGACTTGGCATGGTGTCTACTTTCCCCTTAATTACATCACCCTAATGAGACTCTTTTTTATTTTTTTTTCCTATAAAGCAAATTGGTTCCTTGAGACAGAGCCACAGTAATGAATGTCTGGAAAAGATTTTCATGCTGAGTGGTAAGAGGAAGGAAAAGGTTATGGATCCAAACAACTCTGGACAAGGAAAGGAGCCTGGAAACAATAAGTTCCTCCTGTGATTAGGCGTGTTGAGTTCTCGAAACCACAGTTCTATGCCTAGAAAATATGTAAGTAAAGCAACAAATGACTTAGCCAACTGAACTTCCCTCCTTTTATTATCCTTGATCAACCACATCTGTCCATTGTAAGCAGGCAGTCTTATGCCCTACTCTTAGAACTCACATGAACCCCCAAATTGCTTCTGACAGAAGATAGAACCAAATTCATTTTGAAATTGTGACTTGGTGGATGGATGGTAGTGGAAATAGAAGGCAAAACTTTTTCATTAGAAATATGAAGGCTGAATTGAGCAAAATTCCATTTCTTCCCTTAAAATGTGACCTGCTCAGTTTAGTTGAAGTGAATATAGTAGGAAATAGATAGTGGGAAAATTGTCAGAACTGGAGTTGCAGGACCTACGTTCACACTCTCACCTGGATGATATGGGGTGACTATTCACTTCTCTATGCTTCAGTTTCTTTACCTGGATTATATGACCACTAAGGGGCCAGAAAATTGAGAGTAAAAGAAGTGAAATTCAACAAGTATTCCTTAAATAATTACTATGTACAAGCTGATAGATGGTAGTTGTCTCTGTTTTTTTTTTTTTTTTAAGACTTTCGGGAACGTTTATTTGCCACAAGGAATCAGCAATGAAGATATTCAGCCAGAATCTCTCAAATCTTTGAGGTAATTTCTTAATCTTTTTTTCCCCTAAGGCAATTGGGGTTAAGGGACTTGCCCAGGGTCACAAATCCAGGAACTGTTAAGTGTCTGAAATCAGAGTGGATCTCTTGTGTGGTACCAGGGATGAAAAGAAATCGGATTCTTGGAAATTACCACTTGAGAGATCCATAGGAGTAGCCATGAACCCAGAACAGAATGCTCCTTGGCAAAGAGATCCAATCTAGATCTCTGTGCAACAGGTATTGCTTAACACAAAAATATTTCCTTTGCTGTGACTAACGGCTTGTTCTCTTTGATTTTTGGGGGGAGAGGATATGGATTAAGCATTAGGGACTCCTTCTCCCCTACAGATCCACAATCCCTCTATAATTTATAATCTCTGAGTTGTATAAGACGTTAAGCCTTCTTCACACAGGTGATAAACATCAGAGACAGGACATGAACTTGGGACCTCCTGATTCCAAACCAACCCTCTCTCTGATTTCCACTAAACCCCTCTTCCTCCCACAAAGCTCTTGGAGTCCAGCATCCTTTCCGATAGATTTTCGCCATTGGTTATGAAAAATGAAGATTTGTAGAATGAACAACACAATCTGCATTTTAAAAAAAAAAAGTTATTCAAGACCTTGGTTTTATAGGGATCTCCTAATGAGGAATTTGTCTCCACTCACAAAGCATCCACTTTCTTTCAGGTGTTTAGATTAGTGCAAAAGCCTCCCAATGGCTCACTCTCCCAGCTCTCATCATACCACTGCATCCTATGTATCACTGGCAAAATAATATTGCTTAAAGACTTATGTAACATGTAACTCCCCTCCTCAAGTAACTCCAGTGCCTTCTTATAGACTCTAGAATAAACTGCAAACTCCTCTGCTTTGCTTTCAAAGTCTAATCTTGTCTGATTTCACCTCCCTTTCCAGTTTCATTGGACATCCCCCCCCATTCACTCTTGACCCTAACACCTTTCAATTCCTTATGCACACCACTCCATCCCCTTCCTTTGTACCTTTTCATTAGCCACCTCTAAAGCCTGAAATGGACTCCTTCTCCCCTCTACCTCAGAGTCCTTCTACTCCCTTAAGAGGCAGTTCAAGTACCATTTTCTCAATGAAATCTTTTCTGATTCTTCCCTAATTGCTAGTGTCTCCTAGCACTTTCCCAAAGTACCTTGCACTTAACATATACATGTGTGTAAATATAATATGTATTAATTGTATGTAAACATGAATATTTCTATATGAAGACATACATACAGTGTGTTACTGGCTCTTTATCCATTTTAGATAATGCATATGTGTGTGTGTGTGTGTATACACAGATGTATACATATACCTCTCACCAGACCACAAAACATATAGTAACATGTATACCTATACAATGTATATGTATGTATATATCCATGTGATATATGTGTATACATGTATATTTACATGTATCTATTTATGTGTACTGTATCAATGTATATAATATAATGTACTGTTATGGGCCAGAACTTGAAACAAGGTGCTTATGTACTTAGTATTTATTCGAGTTCACACCTTTGGAGAGCATTTATAGACTTCCAGGAGATTCACAACTAGGATTGACTTCCAGGAGATTCACAAGTCAGGCAGAAATATAAGCAAGAAGCTCTCAGGGCCAGAGCCACAAGCCCACAGAAACCCACAATCCCACTCTCGGAGGAGGAGAAGATTCATTCCAACTTCCACCTTTGTGCTGGATGGAGACATTCGGAGAGAGCTTTCAGAACCAAGGACAGAGATAGGCCTCTAAGAAAGCTAACCAGGCCATGGAACAGAGACAAGGCTTTGAAGGAGAAAATAAAGGATCTGGACTTTAGCTTCTGGCTGCATTTGGGATTATTGAACTGAACTGAAACAAAAACTGCCTCCAGAAGTTCCCCAAGAAACCTGCTCTTAGAGAACATTATACTTTAGAGAAAAGAACATCATAATGTATAATGTAGATACATATGTATACTGTATTTGTATATATACATATACATACTATTTGTAATGTGTATGTATTTATATGTATATACATACTATTTGTAATGTGTATGTATTTATATGTGTATTCATATTATGTATAATGTGTATATAGATATATGTGTATATACTATGTACAAGCATATAAATGCAAATACATAAATGCATGCATGTCTGCACACATACATATATATATATATAATATAATGTAAAATTAAATGTAAATTCCTTGAAATTTGGGATTATCCGTTTCTTTGTACCCAGCCCTTCTAAATGTTTATTGGATGGAATGACAGGAAAAACCTGAGTCGATGATACTCTTGGAGCGCCGTCTGAAAGTGATGGTTCACACAGACAGTATGTGTCAAAGCCAAGACTTGAATAACTCTTCCTGACCCTGTGCCCAGTCCATTAGCCAGACTTCTTCTTGTGGGATAGAATTTTTAAAAAAAGAATCCCAGCAAAGTGAAGATTTGGAAGGTCCATCAATTGCTAGGAATCTCTGGTAGCACTTCATCAGTCTTTTCTGACTGGCTAAGCGAGCCGCAGAAAGTGTATTAATTGGCAATTAAGATCTTTTAGGAAATGCATTAAGTGCACTTACTGTAAAAATTCTGGAGGGGAACATTCTGAAGTCGGGGCTAAAAGCAGACCTTGGTTGGATGGCTGCTCATCACCATGCTCCATCCCCAGTAAAGGCTGCTCGATGCCAAACAGGGCCCCTCAGATAGAGTTGATTTACAGCTTATCCCCATCTGAGAGAAGGTGCCCAATTAGGCAGTGACCTTGGAGAAGGGGAAAAAGGCTGATTGTTTAGAAAGGAGACAGATTTAACCAAGCTAGATATGACCTACTAATGACTGAGCTCTTGACCAGAGTGGGATTTATTTTTTTCCGGTGTTTTCTGAGCATTATGATGCCCCAGGGTCAGAAGAAGAGTGGAAATTAAGAAGGGAAGACATATTTTAGGGCTTAGACCAAAGCGGCTGGATGTTCATCCATTTTGGGGTGTGAAGCCTCACTTCTACAACTACTTACAAGACCTTCCTCATAAATTTACTTTGGATGCTGTTTTCTTAATCCCTTAAAAACATTCTCTAAGGCAGGGGTAGGGCATGAGAAGAAAGAAGGGAGAAATACATAATAACTTTATCATATTTTTAAAAGAAATAGTGAATTGTACATAATAGATTTGCAATTTTATGTGCAATCATCTCTTTTTCTATTTTGCTATGCTATGGAAATGCTTGTTTTATTTCTCAAGTTAGGAAGAAAATACATTTTAAACATTTTATTTATTTATTTTTTTGTGGGGGTGAGGCAATTGGGGTTAAGTGATTTGTCCAGGATCACATAACTAGTAAGTATTAAGTGGGTGGGGCTGATTTGAACTCAGGTCCTCTTGACTTCAGGGCCAGTGCTCTTTCCACTGAAACATCCAGCTGCCCCAAAAATAAATAAGTAAATAAAGATTCCCATGATTCATCTGCCAATTGGAATAGTTAACTGTGGAGCAATTTTGTTCTTCCTTCAAATGATTTTTTTTTTGGAACAAATAAATCAAATTGATGTCTTATTCATCTTCCATTGTTGGACCTGATATTATCTCATGATTATTTCTCACAACATACCAAGATCTATCTGTCTCAAAGTTGTTTTTATGGTGGACGGCCATCATAAAAGAGAAGGATGCTCTCTTGGAGCAAGTAACTCCATTTCAGTTAAAAGGAGAATTAAGGACATCTCATACATAAAACTCACCTTTCCTACTATTTTGTACCACCATGGCCTTCTATGGACAAAAAATGAATCCTACTCCTTATACTCCTATTTTCTCCCTAAGAGAAACAAGGTTTTTGTTTTGCTTTGCTTTTTTGTTTGTTTGGGTTTTTTCCCTAGAGTATAAAAAGCCCTCTTCTAGTTCAGAGGATTCTTCTTCTGCCTCTTTCTGTAGCTATATTTCTGAATAAAGCTTCCATTGTCCTAAATGCTTAATAGATAACTGTTGTTCTTGCCACATCACTTTATCAACCAGCTTAAAAAAGTTTTCAGTGATTATTTGACAGAAAAAAATTTACAAGTATTATTTAGAGCCCAATTTAATTTAATTCCAGGCAATCAACTAAGAACCTACTATGTGACATACAAGTAAGAGTTAGAAACGTGTGTGTGTGTGTGTGTGTGTGTGTGTGTGTGTGAGAGAGAGAGAGAGAGAGAGAGAGAGAGAGAGAGAGAGAGAGAGAAAGAAGAAAGAAGGAAGAAGAAGAAGCAGAAGAAGAAGAACAAAAGAAGAAGAAGAAAAGAAGGAGAAGAAGAAAAGGAGAAGAAAAGAAGAAGAAAAGAAGGAGAAGAAGAAAAGAAGGAGAAAAAGAAGAAAAGAAGGAGAAAGAAGAAGAAAAAGAAGAAGAAAGAAGAAAGAATAAGAAAAGAAGAAAAGAAGAAGAAAGAAGAAGAAGAGAAAGAGAGACAGACAGAGACAGAGAGAAATCCCTGGTATTCAAATATTGTTCCTAGCTTTGCCCCTAGGGGAAGAGTAGAACAGGCTAATTCCCATTTTATATAACATTCAAATATGTCATACATATTTGTTATGCAATATGATATGATGGAAGACATCTGTTGATTCAATGTGGTATGATGGAAGTTCATTAAATAGAGAACCAAAACTTAAATTCAAATTCCAACTTAGCCACTAGCTACAGGACCACAAGCAAATGTCACAATCTTTCTGTGACTCATCTGTAAAATGAAAGGTATGGGACTGAATTTAGATGACTTCTAGGATCTCTTTTAGCTCTAATTCTGTGGTTCCCTTGTCCTATGTCCTCCCTTGTTTTCCCTCCAGTCTTATCTTCTACAGGATTTCCTACAGTCTTATCTTCTACATCCCCTGGAACTTCAATTAATCCCTGTATGACATAGATTCAAGGATCTTCACCTTTCAGGTTGAACTCCTCTGGATTCTTTTCATCTTTTCTCTGACTTTCATTTCTTTGGAGCAAGACCTTATTCCCACAGCTGCTATGTCAATAATCTATTGACCCAGGGGCACAAAATGGAACGGTGAATGCTCTCAGAACAGAGCTTGCCCCTTCTCCTTGTTTAGTCTTTTTTAAAAAAATCATCCTTGTTATTACTATTCAAGCAGAGAAAGTAATGAGAGAAAGGAAAATGCATCCTCTTTTTCTGCAGCAGCCAGAAAATAACAAAAGAAATAATAAATGTCATAGCCATCCTATTATAATAACAGATTAAAAAGGCATAAATAGAGTGCTAATTAAGAGTCGTAAACACTCAAGTTAGCCAGATTGTTCATCTTCATATTCTGGGCAGTAAAACCGGTTCATGAGTAGAAAAAAAGTCAAAATCTGGTACCAAGTGCTACTGTACAAGAGGCTGGTCTAAAAGTCCAATCTACGTCCTCCTCAGATATGAGGGGAAAGGAGAGGAGTGGTTGGTAGATGTAGAAATGAGGATGGCTTTCGGAAGCTGGGGGATGCTCTGGAGTCAGGAAGACCAAGTTCAAATCTGGCATTTCTTATTAGCTATGTGACCCAGGTCAAGGCACTTAACCTTGCTTGTCTCAGTTTCCTCATCTATACAATGAACTGGAAAAGGAAATGACCAACCAGTCTAGCATCATTGCCAAGCAAAACCCAAAATGGGATCATGAAGAGTTGGACATGACTGAAATGACTAGAAGGAACTTAGAGGACATCTAATCAAAAGTCCTTATTTATACAGGAAGAAACAAATTTAAATAGATAAACTGATTTATCCAAAGGTATATAGGTAGGAAGAACAGAGGCAGAATTCAAACTCATGTTCTTACTTCCCCCAAGAATTATAAATTACGAGCAGAAAAGTCATCATTTTTATCCTTTCTCTTTCTTGCCTCCTACCATCCAAACCACCAAGCGACACCCAGTTTCTTGGGCTGCCTGTTTCTTGATAGAGTGTGTTCATTTCTGTTCCCTGAGATGTGTATGGCCCTGCCCATGAACTCTTCCTAGATTTGATGCAGCCAGATGGTTTATTAGCATGGGAGGGCCAAAGTTTAGTCCCAAGTCAAGGTACCTTCATCAATAAAATCTTTTTTGATAAAATCTTACCTTTTTCCTCAGAGCTAAGAAAAAATGCAGACTGTGCTTTCTAATTCTAATCCTCAATTTGTTTCCTTTTGGAGAGCTCCAAGGGTCCTGTCACCACCCAGGGAGTCTCTGAATATTGAGAGTCTAGAGTAAGATCCTGAGATGGATGCGGAATTTTCTCTAATAAAATTGCTTTTCTTCTTGTAGGACTGAATCTTTCAGACTGGAAAATTCACTAAATTCATTTTTATCTAGCATTGTTTGGGAATGAGCTATGTTGATTAATAAGGGAGTTTGGGGGATGGAAAGAACTGGATTAAGCATCTGAAAGTGTGAGTTCAAATCTCAACTCCGACTTTAGCTAGCTAGATGAACTTGGGTAAGTCTATAAACTGTTTGAGCCTCATTAAGTTTAATGAGCTTTGTTATTAAGAAAAAAATGAAATTTACATGATAATATTATATATTTTAAAAGAATCCCAAGTTGCACACAATGGATTTGCAGTTTCATGTGCAATCATTTTTTATTATACTATGTTATAGAAATTCTATTTATTTATTTTAAACAAATTTTATTACATAAATTAAGAATAAATCAATTGAATAATTTAATAAATAAGAAGAGTGGACTAAATGGTAAAAGCTTCCTTCCATTTAGATAAGCTATGAAAACATGGGACTTAACAGAACATGTACAAATTACAAGAAGTGGTATAATCATTAGAAGGTTGGACTGTAAGTCAGGATAATGTGGTTTAGATCCCGCCTCAAATAGTTACTTATTACCCCGAGTTAGTCATTTAATTACTCAGTGCCTCAGTTTCCTCATCTGTAAAATGCAGATAGCAACCATAACAATAGCAACTAAATTAATACACTTAAAGCAATAGTATTTTATACAGCAATTATAGCATTATACAAATGTGATGATGATGATGTCATAGATGGTTTTGAGTTTTGATTAGGATTAAGGGATGCTTTTCCAAAATTGAAAATTCCCACTGTAAGGAAATCTCAGCTTTCTCATGCCTGGATTTATAATTTTAAACACTTTAGTTACAAGAAAGTGTACTTAATATTGACTACATGGAAAACAATTTTTTTTGATGACACAAAAGATACTTTAGGCTATCATAGTGTCTGAGAGTTATCACCATAAGCATCCATAATCATTGTCGGTAAATATATAACCGTGATGGTTTAAAGAGGATTTGAGTTGGCAGCATTCATAGAAGTTTTATACGCCAGCTTCTTTTTAAATAAACATTTATTCCCCAACTTTTCCTCTTCCCAACTTCAATTACTCTCCTCGCTTTTTATATGCAGTAAAAAGAGCAATGAATTTGGAAGTAAATCAGAGTATGAAGGTTCAAATCCTAGCCCTGCCAGATACTTTCTGTGTGACTGGGTAAATCTTTTAACCAACATCAGCCTCCATTTCCCTATCTGTAAAGTGAGGGGTTTTGACTAGATTGCTTCTGAGGTTCTTTACAAAAATCACACACACACACACATTTATTTAGCTTTTCTGTTATCCCTCCATAACAACACTGTAGGGGGTTAAAAGCAATTACCCTTATCTCTTCCATATCACAACTTTCCCCATCTCAATTTTGATATACTGTGTGTGAGCATAAGAAATTAAATGGGAATTTTGAGGAAGTTTTGTGGAAGTCACAGACAGTGTGTAAAGGCGAACAAATGACACAGAGCCTTTGACCAAATACTTAGCCCAAATCTCACAAGGCACTATAAATAATCCATAAAAGGAAAAGAAAAAAGTCAGACTTTTTCTTTGGTAAAAGGGGAAAGCCAAATTTTTTTATGCTCATTTTCCAGATCATGGGGATTCCATACCCCTAACTCATGAGATATGGAAGGGATAACTGTACAACTTTTATGAAAAGTATTTTGCTTCAGGCAAGATGACTATTTTGAGAAAGGCATCACTGATGTTTTTCCCCCTTTGTTCTCAAGTCTGGTGGAAAAAAAAACATTTTAAATCTGCCTGTAAAATTCTGTAGACTAGCAGACTGTGTCTGAATACCATGTTGGGAAGTGACTGGGAATCATGGAACACTACATTCCCTGAAGAACTAAAAATGTGTCACTCAAAGAATAATGGAGAGGGTGCCGTGAGGGGTACAAGCAGATTGGAACCCATGACAAGGAAGGAACAAGAACTATGATGAGTATGATATGGGAAAGAGGGGAGAGATTTGGACTTAGAGGACCTGGGTTCAAATTCTGTCTTTTTTTACATTGGTGTGCTTAGGGAAATCATTTAACCTCTCTCTGCTATTTCCTTTTCAGGAATGAGGAAGTTCCTTCCAATGAGGAAGTTGGTTCTAGGACCTCTAAGATTTCTTCTAGTTACAGATTTATAATTCATTTATTACTTATTTATAATTTATATGTATATATATTGATAATTATTAGTTATTTATAACAAACAATAAAGGATGTCATTGAAGATCTGTGGAATGCAAAAAGTAGATGGGAAATAAAAGTCAAAAACATTTATTAAGTACCTACTATGTGTCAGGCCGTGTGTTAAATGTTGGGCATAACAAATAGGAAAAAGAAAGATAGTTCTGGTCATGATAGAATTTACAATCTAATGGGGGAAGCTGGAAAGGAATAGTGGGAGAAAGATATTTAGTGTGCATCTGAGTGTGATCAGGAGGGAGATGAGATGCCAATATCCAACATGGAGAGTGAAAGGGAATAAGTGACACCCATGTGTTCAACTTTCTATGCTAGGAGAAAATGAAGAAGCTCCCCAAAACATGGGGAGGGGGGACTCCCGTGAACAAGAATGTCATGAGACCAAACATCAGTGAGCTCCTACATCCACTGAGGGCACCCACCAATAAACCAAATTTTGGAAAAACACAATAACAATTTGCGTTAACTCCAAAAGCCAGTGGATTTAGAGTTTTAAAATGTCAATTCTGACTTCTGACTCTCTTTCCTGATCTCCCTATAAATATCACAGCTATCTTTTCGGTGGCTGTAGACAATGAAGTCCATTGAGCCAAGTTTCTCCAGTTCAGTGATCATAGCAAGATACAGGAATGGTGTTCACTTTGATGTTGATCATTCTGAATTTAAATTGGGACCCCAACTCATCATTGTGCTTTTCTTTGTGTTTACTGGTTTGCTATGGACCCCCTTTTGTGTCCCTGAAGGGCAGAAAGAGCAGGTCTGTTGCTGGAAAAATTCTAGGAACAGCCCAGCCCTATTGGATTTTTGATGTTGATGATGAAGCTCTGTGCTTTTGAGAGTGTAAATTATGCCATTCTAAAAATAGGAAGCAATTCTAATACAAAAACACATTCAAAATGACCAACCTCAACTTCTATTTCTAGCCCTGTACGAGAATATAGGACTAATCCAGTACAGTATCACATACAACACACATGTTGTTGGATAGAAATGGCCACAACTGAGTGATTGAGTCAGAAAGGGGAAATAATTTCATTGAAATCCACTCTGACAATGACAGGCCGTATAAAAAAGTAGGAAAAGAGTCTGAGGAGCCTTGGAGCTAGAGAATGCTAGGGCAGCATAATTGAAAAGAACACTGGTTCAATCAGAGAACCTGAGTTCAAATCTCACCTTTGATGTTTTTAATCCCTGTGAACTCTGGGAATTCACGAACCCTCTCTGAGGCTCAATTTCTTTCTCTGTTAAATGAGGATATAGGGCTATATGACACTTGATATCCCTTACAAGGCTAAAGCTATGATCTTATAATAAAAGCCAGAAAGGACCTTGAGATCATAAAGTATTACCCCCTCATGTTACAAAGGCAGCAGAATCCTTGTTTAATCTTTTAAATACGACATGTGGAAAATCCATTTGATTTCAATTTAGATTGTGTGTATTCAGTACTGAGCTGGAACCAATGGTTTGGGATGTTATTTTCTGATTGTACAGGAAGCTACAGATTGACCCTGTTAATTGAATTGATCAGTCAGTTCAGTCAAATTGATTAATTCAAACAACCAGTAAGTTTAATCAAATATTTATGCTCCTGGGGTTATGAGCTTTAGAAGTGGCAGGAACTTCACACACTATTCAGGACAACTTCAAAAATTGAAAATTTAGGAAAATGAAGTCAAAAGAATGGAAGTGACTTGCCTGAAATCACAAGAATGATGATGATGATGATGATGATGATGATGATGATGTTGTGACTGACAACTCCCACTTATGGAGTGCTTAAACATTTTACAAAGAATTCTAATAAATTAGCTCACTTGATCTTCATCACACTTGTGAAATGGGTGCAATAATTATACACATTTTGCAGATGAATAAACTGAAGATCAGAAAGAAGGCTTCCCAGGTAAGAAATAGGAAGAGCCAGAATTTGACCAGAGGTCTGGTGATTTAATGTTTCCACACCTAATTCGGCAATATTTGTTTTTCTGTGACTTGTTGCTGCTGTTGTATCATTTCAGTCATGTCTTTCTCTTCATGACCCCATTTGGGGTTTTCTTGGCAAGTTAACTGGAGTGCTTTGTCATTTCCTTCTCCAGTTCATTTTACAGATGAGGAAATTGAGGCACACAGGACTGTGACATGCCCAGGGTCAGACAACTAGCGAGTGTGTGAGACAAGATTGTATGCAGATCTTCTACTGAGTTGATAAACTTCATCAAAATAATAGAATAGATGGAAATACAGTGAAAAGAGCATTGGATCTGGAGTCAAAATATAAGCTTGAATTCTACATCTAGTTATTTGTTACTACTAGAGTGACTTTGGGCAAAAAGCTTATTCTCTCTGCACTTTGTTTCTCCATCTGAAGTGGAAGGGGGTTGGACTAGATCACTTCAAGGTCTCTTTTAGCTCTTGATATATGATCCTACAGCATCAATATAAAAAGATAGTATCATTAACTTTTAACTGAAAATGTGATGGAAAGAACATAGCACCAGAAGTCAAAGGACCTGGTTTCTAATCCTAGATGTATTTCTTACTAGCTTAATATTCTTGGACAATCATTTAAACTCTCCAACCAATCAGCAAAATCAGGGAAATGGACCATGTGACCATTAAGGTTGTTTCTAGTTTGATATACTATGATAAGATAGTGTGCAATTGGGCTCCAAATACCAGATTGTGGTTCATGCAAAAGCCTTCTTAGAATACCAAGATTTGAATAAGAATAAATGCCAAAGAAGCTTCAACATCATTCTTTCAGTAACAGCTACAAAATGCATTTCTTAGAGAAGGTTTATCCTTCATCCAACTTGAAAAGATGGGTTGTATCTGAATGGCTAACCTCCTGATTACCCTGTGATCACTATCATCTTGATGTAAAATCATAAGTCTTTCCAATGGCTCATTTTTTTCCAAGTAAATTTATTTATTTTTAATACAAATTACTTTATGAATCATGTTGGGAGAGAAAAATCAGAGCAAAAGGGAAAAACCATGGGAGAGATTAAAAACAGAAAAACATAGCACGTATAGATTTACATTCAGTCTCCTTAATTCTTTTTCTGGCTGCAGATAGCATTTACTGTCCAAAGTCTATTGGGATTGCTTTGGATCCCTGATCTATTGAGAAGAACCAAGTTCTCCATAGTTGATCATCACACATTTTTGCTGTTACTGTGTATAGTATATTCCTGGTTCTGCTTGCTTCGCTCAGCATCAGCTCATGTAAATCTTTCTAAGCCTTTCTACAATCAGCTTGTTCATCATTTTTATAGAATAATAATATTCCATTACCTTCATATACTACAATTTGTTTAGCCATTCCCTCAATTGATGGTCATCCATTTTCTAATTCTTTGCTATCACAAAAAAGCATTTTTGTACATGTGGGTCCTTTTCCCTCCTTTATAATTTCCTTGGGATACAGACCCAGTAACAGCACTGCTAGGTCAAAGAGTATGCACAGTTGATAGCTCTTTGGACATAGTTCCAAATTGCTCTCCAGAATGGTTGGAGCATTTCACAATTCCACCAATAATGCATCAGTGTTCCAGTTTTCCCATATCTTGTCCAACATTTATCATTCTTTTCCTGTCATTTTCCAATGGCTCATTTCTTAATTATTGCCTAAAAAGCCTTATGATCTGATTATGAGCCACAAAAAATCAGTGAATCCAGTCCATTGTTGCATCCATATAACATCAAATCACAATATGACTCTGCCTCAGTCCACTATACTCATACTTCCCTGAATTCATTGAATTGTTCATTTGACTTTTGCTGATGTGACAGTTGGTGGTAAATTCGGTTATGGGTAGAATATAGGAGGGTACTCTAGCAACCCCCTAAAACAAAAAAAAAAGTAGATGAGGAAGTGAGGAAAGAGAAAGAGGAAAAAGGAAGAAAGAAAAGAAATGGATGCCAGGAGATTTAAAGGAGGAGTAAGAAGAAGAAAGAAAGAAGAGAAAATGGAGAGAAGAAAGAATAAAAGTGGAGATCAGGTTTGGGAAATATATATAAGAACATATGAAATAATGCTTATGGCCTGCCATCTCAAAGATGCTCTGGAAAGATTAAAACTTGCTCATCAGTAAAGAAGAAAAAGATTGATAGATTTTCTCAGAAAATGATGAATGGGCTTAAAAACTTAGGGAAATATTTTGGGGCAAGTAGAGAACTGCATAGAGCAATAGGAAATGATAAAAATAAGTATATTCCCCTAGACTTCACAAATGGAACCTCCAGTTGAAGTCTATGAAACAGTTAAGATGCAAAGCTGGAATCAATAGGTCTTCTCATGAGTGACATCTGTACAAATTTAACCAACCTCATGTCATCAAAGATGTGTTGGCCTGAAGTCCTGAGTCATGGGCATTTGTTTCTAGAAACAGAGGAATTTATGATAGTAATTCAGCACTAGATCATTTTGACCAGACATTACTGAAAGGTCATTCTGAAGGAGACTGGACTTATTGATCATTGAGATTTTGTAGGAAATAATAAAAACAGGACAATGCAACACTGCAGATAAAGTATATTTAATAACTACCAAATATCAATAATTATTATTACATAATATGATATGCATATCATATTATATATAATTATTATCAAATAATAAAAACAAAAATAATAGCTCATATCTATATAATACATATTATGTGCCAGTCATTGTGCTAAGAACTTTACAATAATTATCTCATTTGATTCTGACAACAACTTAGGAAAGTAGGTGCTATTTTATTCTTCCATTTTACAGATGAGGAAAATGAGGCAAATCAAGTTTAAGTGACTTGCCCAGATGTTTTACAATCAGTAAGTATCTGAGGCAGGATTTGAATGAAGTTCTTCCTGACTCTATACCCAGTGCTTTATACACTGTGCCAACTAACTGCCTCAAGAAATGGTTAGATGACTAGAATTATATAAGAATTATTATTTATGGAATTATTCATGTTCCTTGGTAAATGAAAAGATAACAAATCCTGGGATTTTAAGTACAGATCCCAAATATCCTTGAGAATTTGAGAAATAAATTGTAGTGAACTAAAGTAAAATTGAAGATAAAACTTCCTTGGATATAAAAATCTGAAAAGTCATAAAAATCTAAATACTCATAACTTTCAAATTATGTAGAAAAGAAAGACCAAGTAAAAATAGAAAGCTTCTTTCCAAATAGACTCAATTGAAGAAATAAAAACCTAATGGATCTTGTCTACTCCTAGAGTTGTCCTGAATATCCCTTCAATGATCCTTCCATTTGGATAGTTTTATTCAATGAGAAAAAGCAGTTATTTTATCCACCTTTTCAATAATCCATAGATTGTCAATTATAAAATAATGATAGCTTGTTATTAGTGATTTCCCCCTCAGTGTTTTGGTCCAAGATTATTTCAATCTGAACTTCATCAAAAAATAAAACAAAAAATATGAGAGCAAGATAATAATTAATAACAATGTCACATAGATATAGCACTTTTCATAAATATCTCATTTGTTCCTCACAACAATCCTCAGGTTAGTGTCATTTTCTCCATTTTCCAGATGAGGAAATCAATTAAATAACTTACCCAGGGTTACATAGCAAGTAAGAGTCCCAAGCTTGATTAGAACCCAGTTTTTTGGAGCTCTGACTTTTTGGAGGAAAATGAAGATCTGAGCTAAGTTTCCAGTCTAGTCTTTATAGCTATTTCAGCACACTTTCCAATACAGCACACTTTTTCTGGAATAAATTTAAAATGGTTTCTCCTGAATCTCTGACTCACTAAGTTTTCAAGGTCAGGACAAATAGGTTGGGTAGTGGAAGGGAAAGAGGGTCTACAGGTGATTTTAGGCAGATACCTCTTTCCCTCACTTTTTCTCAGGTCCATGGTCTTATTGTCATCTGTAATAGAAAATGGTTGAAAAATTATCCAACATTCTATAATTTCATCTATTAATATACTGACAATCCTAAAAGAATGGAAAATGGTGGGGCAAAGTTGAATTAATTTCATTATTTCCCCCCTCCATTTTATCGAGTTAAATTTGTTTCTTGGACCACAGGATCTACAGCTGGGACAAATTTTAGAGGCCATTGAATCCATCGTCTGTTTATTTTACAGAAAAGCAAACTGAGGTTCAGAAAAGGTAGTTTACTTATTACCCAAAATTAAGGTCTGTGTCAATATTCAGTGAATCATCATCTTACTTCTACAGCCTCAAAATGATTCTCTGCTTATTTGTATAATAAAATTAGTTTCCTTCTACAAATGTCCTTCCTCTACTCTAGAAATTAATCGATGCAGTCTTCCTTTGGAGAATGAAAAACAAAATGGAACCGAAGAATAAAATTTAGGGACACAATAACTAGACCTACATTAATTGTTTTCCTCAGTTTGGGGAGAAAAGTGGAACTCAAAGGAAGTTACTATGTCCAAGTTTTGCAATTTGGTAAAATGTGGGGGGTCAAAGGCAAGACTAAAAGCTATCTTTATACTTGTTGTCCAGTGTCAGCATCATGGGGATTTCTAGTTTCATAATGGAAGGAATTCCTACTGTTACCAATTTTGCTTCTCTATCATGCCTAGAGAATAGTTTTCCCACAAGAGAGGGACAACATTTTAACACAACAGTGGTTCCCATACAAGAGGGACACAACTTTCTAAAATCTCATTTCTTCTCAGAGTGACAGAATCATAATGGAAAATATCAGCCATGACTTTCCTTTTTCGCATTCTAGGATGTTCCATATAACAAGTTGTATAACTATGATTTTGTACAAAAATAGAATTTTTTTAATTAAGAAAAAGACATTCAGAGTCAAATATTTGGGGTTTCTACTCATAGTTGGCAATAGTTTATTTTTGAAAAACAATACATTAGTCTTGTCATAAAAATAACAATTTCAAATGGAAATAGAATTAATGGAAATGTAAAATGTTATTTTATCATTGTAGTTGTTATTTTAAGATTAAACATAAAAATTAAGCTATTCTATTTTTGAAAGAAAACAATTATTTATAAAGTGTTAACAAAATATTAAAGTCAGGAAATAGTATTTGTGTCATATAAAGTGAATGAAAATGTAAAAAAAAGGAATTGTGGGAAAAGAGTCATTTGATTGAGTTAAAATGTTGAAAAAAGCATACCATTCTCAAAATATTTTTTAAAAATTATAAATAAATCTATATGTTAAATATATATACTATATATAAATAAACATAAATAAAAATATTTTTTAAATCCTACTATATTTCAAAATAAGGATAATTGTTCCCATATTCAATATAATAATCCTGAATATGCTCCTATAAAATCTATCTTGTGGGATGGGAATACAGAGCAAGGAGAGCCATGGATAAGAGTATTATTTGCCCATTTGTAAATTGTAGGCCCAGGCTTGATAGCAGCCAGGGAGGCAGAGGGTGAAGCTAGCAAAATCTTATATTACTTATAGTTTATCTTTCACCAATAAATGTCACAGTAGGGAAGAATCCAGAGGCCAGGATTCTGAAGTAACAGGGAAATGAGCAAGAGAAAGCAGAGGATCGGGAAACATGTACATGTGAAAGCAGGCTCTTCAAACTCAATGTGGCTTCTCTTTGCTAATTTCTTCTGCTATCCTTGGAGGTTCCTTGGCAATTATTCATCAGACACTGAGTACCCTTGTTAAAGAAATTCTGCAGTCAATACTTATATAATAGAGACAATCACGTCTTCCTTTATCTCGTTTGCAGAATCAGGTTTCCCAGAAGGGAACTCTGCTCCACGTAGGGAGGGGCAAGCTCTCGTCAAGGACACCCAAGGTTGACATTTGCAAAGATGTATTGGAAGCCAGATGGAAAAAAAATAACTTTGCCTTTATCATGTATACAAGCTATAGGCTACATCACTCTAATAGAATGAAAACTCCCTGAGGTGAGAGACGGCTATTCATTTTGTCCATAATTTCCCAGCACCTTGAACATTTCCGGCACGTAATAAGTAAGCTTTGAGTATGTCATTGATTGTTGGATTGGATCCTTCCATGGAAAAATTCCATAAAATATAGTTATAAATGTGCCTTTAAAATAGATAAGTGACCAATGCAAAACTTGATTTGCTGTTGCACAAGTGTTGTCCCATCTGCAAATTTCTTTCACTAAGTTTAGACCTCTTTGCACCTATGGGTAACTTATAGCCGCTGTTTACACGGATTCAAATGGAATCTAAATCAGGTCAGGGGCTGAAAATGGGACTTAATCCGTTTAGGGCTTGAAGAACAGTGGGAAAGAAAGCAACAGATTTTCACTTCATCAGGAGGGAAATAGACTTTTAAGCAGCCAGTTGTGTGTGCGTCCAACAATGGAGCTTTACGTCTTTATACAATGACAAGTCAAATTGTCCTCCTGAGCCCAATTCCCAGTACCAGCCCCATTTCCCCATGATCACTTGCCTCCTGCCTCTGCTGCCTAATGGCCCTCACTGCCAAGGAGGGCAGTCAGTATGATTAAAATAACCATTAACAAAATGGTTGGGTAATTAACTTTTTTATATAGTTCTGGTCTGCAAGAAGTTGATAGATTCCTTTGTTCATTAACAATCTATTTAACAACCGTAAATTTAGAGCTGCTGTTTTCTTTCAACCCAGGGTTAAAGAGAGGAAGACATGGGTTATACTGCAGCAGACTCTGGGATTAGGAAATTATGCATGAAAACAAAAACAAAACCAAAAAAGCCAATATACAAAGTGTCCCATATTTCAGGAAAGTCACGATGCTTAACTTAGACATTTAAGTTAGCAAAACTTATTAAGGTCTGACCCTTTTCTGGTCAGAAAGCATCAGTGGATGCTTTCCATTGCCTAGGAAAAGATATAGAAGCCTAAAAAAGCTACGTTAGCTCATGGATAGAAGGCTGACCGTGGAGTCAAGCAGACCTGGGTTCAAGTCCTACCTCTGGAATATCTTGGCTGTGGGACTTTGGACAAGTCACTTAAATTCTCGGTACCTACAGGCAAGACTCTAAAACTCTAACCTGCCAAGCTGCATTGCTAGATCTTCAAAAGGGATTCTTTAAACCAATGAAATAGGATGAGCAAAGAAATAGATATATGAGCAAATGAATTAATGAATAAATGCTGATTTCATTTGTCAAGGAGAAGAGTTTATACATGTAAACATTTATATAAATTTTATATTATATATATTTTATTTATACACTCTTCTTCTTGGTATGTAAAGTCTTCACATCTTGCTCCAAGTCATCTTTCCATTCTGATTTTCTGTGACACTCCAGCCAAATTTTCCCTTTATACAGGTTAATTCCTCGTGAAGGGATGTTCCATTCACCACAACCTTTGAGCTACCTTTAAGGTTCAATTTGATCTAGGGCTACTTCCTATAGAAAGGCTTTTCCTGATTTCACTAGGGCTTAATCTTCCCCTTTCTTCTCAAATTATTTTCTCTTAAATCTGGCCTCAGATTCTTAACACTTCCTAGCTGTGTGACCCTGGGCAAGTCACTTAACCCTGGTTGCCTCAGCAAAAAAAAATTTAAATAAAAATTATTTTGTCTTATTTTACATATATACATTTTATATTTTCTTATCTGTGTACATGGTGTGTTATTTCTACTCTCTCCTATGCCTTCTCCTGATAGAATGTAATCTCACTGAGGAAAAAGACTTTATTTTGTTCTTCAATCTTTGTATCTCTAGAACTTAACTCCATGTCTAATATTTTATAGAAAATTAATAATTGATTACTAGATTGAATTAAGAATTTTTTAAATTTTTAATAATCAATAGACATGTATTAAGTGCCTGCTGTATTCTAGACAGTGTGCTTAGTTCTAGGGATACAAAAAGGAGCAAAACACAGTCCCTACTATCAAGGAACTTATAATCTAGGGAGAGAAGAAGATGCAAATATATATATAAAATGGAAGCTATATATATAAGGAGAGATAGGAAATAATCAACAGAAGGAAGGCACTAGAATTAAAAGATTGGAAAAGACTTCAAGTAAAATATGGGATTGTATTTGGGACCTAAAGGAAGTCATAGAGATCAATTATCAGAGTAGAAAGACTTCCAGGTGTGAGAAACAGCCAGAGAAAATACCCAGAGTCAAAAGATGGCGAGAATTTTGTTTGAGAAACAACCAGAAATCCAGTGTTACTAAATTGAAGAGTTCATGGCAGGTAGTAATTTGTAAGAAGACAGAAAAGGTAGGAAGGGATTGGACTCCAAAGGGCTTTGGATACCAAACAGGGCATTTTGTGCTTTTCTATGATGAAAGGCTAAACAAATTATATTATATTCCTGTAATGGAATACTAGCATGCCCTAAGGAAGAATATGAAGAACTGAGGGATGACACTGAAATAAAAAGAAGAAAAATAACAATACACATAATGACTGCAGACATGATTTCATGAGGTTAGGACATAAGTGGAACAGGAGGGACATTTGACTTACCCACACATTTGTACACAAGGCTGTTGTGAATCAAGACTAGAACTCACTGGGTACTCAGAGTTAATTTTACCTTCACCAGCACCAATCTGGGACAAAGCTATGTACTCTTTAGGTGAAAAGCTAAATAAAACATTTTAGGGATTTTTCAAGGAGTTCTGAGAACTCAGGGATTTTCTTGTTGATCTTTTTGTTATTAATTTAACTTCTGCTTCCCTTTCTGGACTGTTATGGCTTTTCCTCTTCCTTTTAAAATCTGTGTTAAAAGGGACTCTTTGCTAAATGAAGGAAGGGAAAGAGGAAAAAAGGATCTGATCTGAAAAGAAAATATCAACAAATTAAGATAATATATTATAGAACCTTTTTTTCTAAATGTAAGTATGACTAGTTATAAGTGCTGTAATTTGATATTTAGATCAACAGCAGGGATGGGCGGGTAGTGAAGACACAAGACAGTCCCATCAAGCCATTCGTTGTCATGCAGTAGACATGAGCTGCCTGAAGCACTAACATATTGGATCCCTTAAGAAAAACTGCAAATGGTTGACGAGGAAACTGGAAATATGAGGCTAGGAACCAAGTCCAAGAAAAGCTTGATTACTTATTTAGTCACTATGAAATGGCAAGCATGGGCTTGTGGTGGGGAGTACTCAGTGGATAAGTACTCTGGCTATGATGAGAAGCAAGAAATTTGCTTGTGAAGATGAATGGTAATGGCCAAATGAGGTTGTGGGCTAATTGTTCGAGAAAATAGTTAGAAATATCAAATCAACTCTTCTATAGCCAATCTGGTCAAGTTGGAACACATGAAAACACGGGGCTCTGAAAATTTTTTCAATCTCCCACATGGAAATGGAGACAGGCATTGACAATTTGCCACAGAAACACTTATTTTTTTTAAAAAACCCAAACTCTGGCATAGACATCCCCAGTAGGAAGCCTGATATTTATTTTGGAATATGTTTCTAAGAGATTCATATTTTCAATTAAATTTTGAAACATGGAGCTGTGTTGGGCATGCAACAACATGGCCAGAATTGTACAAATTGTACAAAGCAACTCCCACTCTGGAGGAAGTCTCTTAAGGAAGACATTCTTATTATATAATCTATAAAATATTACAAAAATACCGAAGGAGAAAAAAAATGTCTTTCCAACCCTTTCAGAAAGTCGTCAGGCATTTTCTGGGCAATGTGGCTTATCAAAGATCTCATATTTAGAGCCACAAAAAGAAGATGGCACAATATTAGAGATGTAAGGAAGCGTATAAAATATAATCCAACTCACTCTCACTGGGGGATTAAAACGGATGGATTTCCTAAATATGAAATTGGGGCTTCTAAATATAAAATACATTGTGTATATCTTAAAACTATGATCCACTTTCAAAGTGCAAAACAGTTTTTTTATTTGTAACTTTATGCATTTTAATATTTTAATTCAATATTGAAATAAGAAATTAATACTGATCTATTTTATTTTTGACTATGAGAAAGTTGCACTAGACTTAGAAAGTAAAAATATATATACATATATGTATCAGAGAGAGATAGAAAGAGTAAATTAAATAGAACTATCCTTCCTTGTATTACAAATCAGTTACCCCATTCTGCCCTCTATTTCTTCTCTTCATTAGCTTGACCATCCAGTTAACCAATTTAAGAAGGCAATGTTTTCTATCCTTCAAACTCATTGTCTCCAGTCCCATTTTCCTTTCAAATACTTTCAACACGCAAACTTAGATCACTCCCACTGTCAGAAATCTCTTCAACTCACAAACACTGCTGGAGAAATTCATGAAATCATGTCAACTGGGTATCTTGCAAGTCTTAACAAATAAAAATCCCTGTCATCTAACTTCAATTGGGCCCTTGGGCTATATGAGAATTTTTACTCATCTCTGCTTGATTTTGCTAATGCAAAAAAAAAAAAAAAAAAAAAAAAAAAAAAAAAAAAAAACAATCTCTTTAATAATAATCCTTGAATTAGGCCATTTCTTCATTTTTTAAAAATTGAAAGTATTTTTTAGACGTTATAATATTAATCTGGCCTATTGTACAGACAGCTCTTAATTACCATGTCAAGACAAAAGGCATGTTATTCAGGTGATGAGTTGATGAGTAGAGAAAAGGGAGACTCTGTGTGTGTGTGTACATTTGTGCATGTGTCACAAAAGATGTAAAGTTTTCTTTGTGTTATCAGCATCCAGGTACATAGTAGATGCTTTCTAGAGTTTTATTTTGTTAAACTGAATGAACTACAAAGAAACACTGTGTGTATGTGTGTATGTGCATGATTGTGATGCAATGTAAGCTTGAAAGCAGAAATGCCTTCCATTCTTTTCTCTTTTTCTGCTCTCCCTTACTTCCTCCCTCATTTCCTTCTTTCTTTCCTCTCTCCCTCACTTCCTTCCTTTCTTCATTCATTCCTTCCTTCTTCCTTCCTCCTTTCCTTCTTTCCTTTCTTTTCTCTTCCTTCTTTCCTTCCTGTCTTTCCTTTTCCTTCCTGTTTACCTTTTATTCTTCTCTTCTTCCTTCCCTCTTCCTTCCTTTTTCCTTCCTTCCCCCTTCCTCTCTTCTTTCCTTTTTTCTGTCCTTCCTTACTCCCTTCTTCCATCCCTCCTTCTCTATCTTCCTTCCTTTTTCCTTCCTTCCTTCTTCCCTGCCTCCCTCTCTTCTTTCTTTTCTCTTCCTTCTTTCCTTTTTCCTTTCTTTCCTGCTTCCCTTTTTCTCCTCTTTTTCCCTCCCTCTTCCTTTCTTCCTTTGTTGCCATCTTTCTCTCTCACTATATTCCTAGCACCTAGTACAATGTCTGGCCCATAACAATACTTGTCAGGGGAATGGATGCAAGGACACAGACTCTCACAAGGGATATCTGAAGTTATCACATCTCCTTTAAAACAAAGTCTTCAGATGTGTGAGTTTGGGGACATTTTTCCCCTTTGCAACTTGAGGACATTATGGAATTGCCCAAATTCGAAAATCCACTTGGTCCTCAAAGAAGCAGCGGCATGGAGTCTCCAGGAAAAGAAGTGGCTGATTTTGTGAAGGGGCTGAGTGATGGCAACCACTGAGTGAGTCTGTACTGGCCTATTAATTAAGGCGAAGTTCAGGGATTCGGCAGTCGGGCAAATTCAATTATGGGTTCCCTAATGAACCTGGCTGTGCCAAGCCCAGTGGATATTTACTGACAGAAAGACTCTGCCCTACGGATTGCTCATTCTGATTTTTTCTTAATAAGAGACAGAAGTAGCAGAGGGAGAAAGCACCACAGTCGGTGTCAGGGGACCCGAGTTCTAGTCCTGCCCTGCCGCTTGTCAGGTGTGTGACTCTCCAGGTGACACAGTGATTGCTGAGTTCAGCATCCAGGAGATCTGGGCTCAGCTTTTCCTTTACATACTTAATAGCTATGTAGTCCTAGGCAAATCTGTCTCAGTTTCCTCAACTGTAAAATAAGGGGGTTAGAGTAGATGGCTTAATATTCCTTCCAGCTCTAGATGCATAAGAACATTTTATTTCCTTCATCCTTCATTTCTATCTTATTAAGTAGGGGAGATATAATAAAGGAAAAAAAAGATGCACCTTTAGATAGTGTCTACTATGTGCTTAAGGACTGCATTAAGGACTTTCTGAATATTGTTACATTTGATCCTCATAACAACTCTGAGAGAGGATGATGCTATTATTTCTCTTCTTTTTACAGTTGGGGAAACTGAGGAAAACAGAGATTAAGTGATTGCCTAAGTCACACATCCACAAAGTATCCGATTTGCTATTTGAACTTGCATGTTTCTGATTTCCTACCAGAGGCTCAGCCCTCCACATCACCTCACTGCCTCAGTTCTGCATTTTGCACTACTTCCCGGGGCCATGGGAAGGCAAATAAATGCTCGTCATCACTAGGGTTTATTTCTGAAGCTATAGAAGATGTTGGTTTTGTCTTTGAAGCCCTCCCCTGTGGCCCATCTGCTGGGCAGTTTTTAGGTCTGCTTGTGGTCAGGACCTGGGATTTTATTGGTTTAAGGAGCTGCCTCTAACAATGCAGATCAGCAACTGTTCTTCAAGGGATCAATTACTAATCAATTTAGGATCTCAGGGAATTGTCTGGGACACAGCTTTAACCCAAGTCTTTCAATTCTAACGTTTTTTTTTCTGTATAAATCACTGAAGTCACTTATTGATCATCAAATGAATAGACAATTTTTTTACTTGAAGGAGGAGAACTGGATCACTGAATTCATTAGGAGAGGATTTCTGTTGAGGATCCACCTCTTACCTATTTACATCATCATTTGTGGTATTAGAGAAGCAACTGGAGGTTCTGAGAAGTCAAGTTCTATGGTCCTAGGTCATAAGCCAATCTATGTCTCAGTGGGGACTTGAACCCCAGGCTTCTAACTTAGAAAGATGTCTTGCTAACCACTAAACCTGCAGGCCCTGCTGTAAAATGGGACTATTTTGAACAGGAGACTTGTAGACTTAATCTAGGGGTCTGGGCCTTCACGCTGTTAGTAATCGCACAAAGGTGTTTGAATATACATGAATCTCCAGAACATCTGAGGGTTTGAGGAAAAATAAGGAAATCCTAGGGCTAAAAACTTTAGGTCTGCAAGATTATGTCTTGGGACAAGGAAAGTGATTCATTAACGATGCTGACTGGTAAAGGACTACTTACAAAGCCTACTGAATGGGAATTTCAGGGAAAGGAGTATGGGGAAGAGAAGGAGAAGTGGGTTTACTAAAGAAAATTTTACCAGAGATCCCAAATATTAAGGTTCAGTGATAGAGGGCTGGAAGTGGAGTCAGGAAAACCTGAATTCATACCCAGCCTCAGATACTAGCTGTGTGACCCTTGACAAATCATTTAGCCCTATTTGCTTCGGCTTTACTCATTTGTGGAATGAAATGAGGAATCATGATAACGCTAGTTCCCAAGGTTATCATGAAGATCACACGAGATAATAATTATAGAGCACAGTACCTGGCACATAGTAGGTGCTATACAAATGCTATCCCATTACTTTTAGCTATTATTGTGATCGGCTGGGCAGAAGATAGTTTCAGAAAGTTACAGAAACTGGGTAATAATTTACACCTATTTTGAAATGGCTTCAGTTTTGTTTTTTGTTTTACTACAATCTCCCCTCCCCTAGGAAGCCCTGGTTATTTTTTTTTTGTCTAATTGTTGTCAGAATTATATTTCTATTTAATTATTCTCTTCCACTTTCTCTTTCTTAAAATGAAATTCAAAAATCACCTAGTGAATTTCCATTACAGACTCTCTCTCTCTCTCTCTCTCTCTCTCTCTTTTTTTGAGATGCCGATCTATTGTTGTCGCTTTGAAATCTGAAAATAGCATGAAAGATGATATTTAATTTTCAGTCTATGCCAACGTTTCAGTGGGAATGTCTTGGTTTTTGAAATTGTCAGATGCTCAAATCCCATCTGGTACATTTTCATTTTATAATCTTTCCTTGGTGAATTTTAAAAGCCAACTATGGTACTGCATCTTTGCCATTCTGCTAATGCAAGCTCCATGTGGAAATCAAAAAGAAAGATGCTCCCGGTAACAAGCTCTTTCTGGGGTGAATCACTTTAAATGGACTAGAAACAGGATAACTAGTTGAGTTGATGTGGTAAGAAATCGAAGAAGGACTGAATGAAGAACATCATACATTGACAAGGATCATCCATAGCCATAGGAATTTGGAATGAGGTACCTTGAAAGGAAGTGATTCATCCTGTCTCACCCCACCTAAATTTTTAAGCAAAACTGGTTAATCTCTTGTTAGAAATGTTCAAGAGTGAATTCTTGTTTGGAGTAGATAATAATAATTTAAGTATTTAACAAAATTCATAGATCCTAAGTAGGGAAGCCCTGATCTCACCACTCAACAATCATCAAATTGTCCTTTCTTCAGACATACCTCCTCAATCCTATATTAATGCAAATGCAATTCTGAACAAGTATGAGGCTTTATATTTATCCATATTGAATTTCATCTTGTTGTCAACTTATTATTCCAGCCTATTAAATACTTCTTTTTGGGGCGGAGCAGGGAGGGAAGGTCCAGATTTTTTAAAAACTAATTCAGTATCTACTCTTCCTGCTTTCATGTCCAATTCCAACTTTTACTTCTTGGAAGTAAAAGGAAAAAAAAACATATCCTGAAGAGCATAAGGCCTAGGGACATTTTACTAAAGTTTTCCCTTATACTGACCCATTAATGATCCCTTTAGATTTAGTCAAAGTGTTTTTAACCTCTTTGGGGGTCATTGGACACAAGGGTATGCTGGAACCATTTTGAAGGGAATCGTTACAGGTAAATGTTAAGTTTTCACTGTGAGCTTTTACACATGAGCAATCAGGAAGAGTTACAAATCAGGGCTTGATTTATTGTTTTATTGATTTCTAGACTTAAGAAAGTGGTGAAGAAAATGTTAATAATAAAGATTAAATTAAGAAGTATGTTGTGTCTTTTTTCCTCCCCCCTAGAGAACCAGCTGTTCAATATTTACTGACACACTGCTGTGGGAGACCCATTTGGCAATTTTATGAAGCTGGTGGATCCCTGCTCTCAATGAGACTTTTAAATGGGGGAAAAAAACAACAAAACCCCAGTCCTAACGAAATACAAATAGTTAACAAAAGTATTTTTAAATAGTTGTTATTTTTTATGTTTTATGTTTTATTTTTAAATAGTTAATAAAATTTAAATACTTAATAAAATTCATATAATCTTTGTTAGGAACCTCTGATCTCACCAAATATCAAAAACTTTCACCCACTTCCCATTTTTCCAACTTGTCCATAAGAATATATTTTTTAATCATCAAATTCCTTGCTCAGATTTTGATATATCATGTCCACAGTAATATATCCTAGAATATCCTAGCAAGGGACAGTTAGATGACAAGTGGACTAAACACTGAGTCTGGAATCAGAAAGGTCGAAGTTCAAATTCAGACTCAGATACTTATTAACTCTGGGACCCTGGACACGTCACTTCACTGTTAGTCTTCTGCATCTGCAAAATGACTGGAAGAAGGATTCACCAAACACTCCAACATCTTTGCCAAGTAAACTCCAAATAGGATCCCAAAGATTCAAATACAACTGAATAACAGCAAATATAGCCCAGCAACAATATTTTAAATGGATGCAAGACCAAGAAACTTTCAGTAGGAAAAAGCATCTGTTAATTATCTACTGTGTGCTACCCACTGGACTAAATTCTTGGGAATAAAAAAGAAAAGCAAAAGACAATTCCCGTTCTCAAGTAGCCCATGATTTGATGGGAAAGATAACAAGCAAACACCTTTGTATAAACAAGAAGTATACAGGATAAATAGTAAATAATCAATGGAAGGAAAGCACTAGAATTAGGAGGGACTGAGAAAGGCTTCTTGGAAAAGGTGGGATTTCAGTTGGGATTGGAAAAGAATTGTCACAAATCCATGTAAAAAAAGGAATTAAGCATTGGACAATGTGCCTAATATATCAGGAGCCAAACATTTTCTCTCATTAACTATCAAGCATCCCAGTAATGAGGAATGACGAGAGAGGGAATTTAGGTGTCCAGATGATCCTGGATGGGCAGAGGAAGAATAGCAGTCCTGAGATTTAGGGCTGTAGATTTGGAACCAGCAGAGATCTCACATATAGCCTAGTCCAATCTCCTAATTTATAGATGAGGGAACCAAAATCTGGTAAAATGAACTGGTTTGTCCAAGATCTCATTAGTAATAAGGACAGACTCCCAGTCCAACACTCCTGCCACTTTACCGTGCAGACAGGATGGAGCAAAGAAAATGACAATGTGTGAATTGCCTAATGGACTCTATTGAAAGCACAAACATTAGGGTCAAAGAGAATAAATTTTTGTACATGCTGTCCTCCTTGAAGTGGGATCTCACAGAGAAGACTAGGTCTGGTTCAATAAATGAACAGTGAATCAAATCTAAATATCGGTTTTATCCTAATGAGACTGAATCCAGAAATCCCAAGAGGCAAACTTTCCAACGTGTCTAGTGACAGAGGCAGCCAATATGCATGGATTTCTCATGGGAGCTTCCCCAAAAAGGAGAGGCAATTACATTCACTATATTAATCAAATCATCAGTAATGACTTCTGATCCCCCCCAGTGAGTGAGCTCTATGTTCTCAATAGAGCCCTTGAGCACTTTTTATATCAACGTGGCTAAAAATCATTGAGTGAGGGAATTTGAAAACTCAGATCTAGTTATTAGAAAATCCCTGTGCCCAGAAGAGCATAAAACAGAAATCTCCATCACTGACTTAGGTGAAAATTTTCAACTGTTCCTGGTATAGGGTCATTGGCTATAGCATGTGGGGACTGGAGTGAGTCAGGTCATGGAGCATTCAAGGGCCTGGGTAGGAACCCCTGGGGTTCCAAAAGTGTCCAAACACAGGAAATCTGGAACATGTAAGCAATTACGGGATGGCATTCTTGTAAAGTTCTCTGGTTCTGTTTCTTGGGGTCTCTGGGAGCAGCCTTCAATTCAGTTCAGTAATCACCACCAGAACAGCCAAACGTTAAAGTCCAAATCCTTTTTTATCTCCTTCCTGGGACTGGGTAGCTTTCTGGAGAGCCTTTCAGACTGGCCTTGGTCTCAGTAGAGAAGTGCGGGAGGCCAGGCCAGCCACCAGGAGCCTGACTGAAGGTGAAATGAATCTCTCCTTGGCTCCGAGAGCTTCTAGTGCACTTGTCCTCTGTGGCTCTCAGTCCCTGCTTATATGCTCCATATAAGGTATGGTATAAACCAATCATTATGTCAATAGTAAACCATTATTTGTTGTAAGATTAAATCAATCATACTGAACCATGCTAAACTAGATAACCATTGTCTCCTCAATTCCACTTAGTACCTTGTAAGCATCCTTGTTTCTAGTTCAGAGTTCTGGCCCATAACACACTCTGTTTAGGTGGAATGTAGCGTTACCAGAGCAGTGGGATTTCTGTGTTAGGAAGATCCCTCTGTCCTCTCCAAACCATGTTTTCTGGGTTAGAGGGGCATCCTTTCTGCTTGTACCTTCATTACACCACACTCTAATCTATTCTATTCTGATTCTAATCTATTGTGTTTTGAGACAAGGTCTCCCTATGTCACTCAGGTTGATCCCTATTGATGGGTGCAGAAGTTCTGCTCTGACCCAGACCAGTCGACCCCATTTTAGGCAGCCAGTGGAATGGAACTCAGAGGGGGTTGCCATAATCATGCCAAACTTAATGCATCTTCTTAAGTATAAAGAATTAAAAATGATAATTGAAAAATCGCTAACAGCAAAAATATTTACAAATACTCTAGAGCTGTGCAAATGGATTTCTTTGTCTTTCCTCACTTTCTTGGAGGCTCTGAATATATTGAAGGGGAGAGGCATCGCAAGCATGTTTTTGGAGGTGTCAATCAGCATTTTCAACTTTCCTTTTAGCTTTTGTCATCTATTTTGACAGCAAATCCTGTTTTAAATCTCATTCCCTTCTTAGAGACTTTACAAGACTTGCCTAAGTTGCTGGTTGAGTTGCAAATCCCTTTTCCTCCTTCTTGATAGCTCCAGGTAGCACAGGTTTAGAAAGTACAGATCTACAAGGAATCCATCTGGGATCCCAGTTCTAGGAACTTGAATCCTGATGTTTTATTTTATAAGGGAATGAATAAAACATATTTTGAATGTTTACTATGTACAAAGCACTGAGACTTAGCAACCCTCTCACAGGCCATGTACAGTGTGGAGGCTCCACTGTCACCAGTGCAAGGAGTCCCTTCCCTTGTCAGACCACAAAGGGAATGCTGTGTTTCAATTTTGACATCATAGTTTAGATAGAGATAAGCTAAAAAGCAATAGGGGGAGAGGGGAGATGGGAATGAGCAAGGGGTAAGACCGAGTGTCAGTATATCTAGGGATCCTTTGAAAGAACTGGAGATGTTTACAGGGAGTAGTATAGCTGCCTGAGATCTTTGAAGTTCTTTTTTTTCTATTTTTCTAATTTTATAATTATACATTTTTTGACAGCATATATGCATGAGTAATTTTTTTTATATATAACATTATCCCTTGTATTCATTTTTCCAAATTATCCCCTCCCTCCCTCTATTCCCTCCCCCCGATGGCAGGCAATCCCATACATTTTACATGAGTTACAATATAACCCAGATACAATATATGTGTGTAAATCCCATTTTCTTGTTGCACATTAAGTATGAGATTCTGAAGGTATAAGTAACCTGGGTAGATAGACAGCAGTGCTAACAATTTACACTCAATTCCCAGTGTTCCTTCTCTAGGTGTAGTTGTTTCTGTCCATCATTGATCAGCTGGAAGTGAGTTGGATCTTCTTTATGTTGAAGATATCCACTTCCATCAGAAGATCTTCGAAGTTCTTAAATATTATATCTATAGCCATCTAGATAGATATAGAGATAGATAGATATAGATAGATAGATATGGCTAGAGATTGATAGAGACAGATAGATATAAATAGATGGATAGACAGATAGATATAGTTATGGATAGATAGATTATAGATAGATAGATAGATAGATAGATAGATAGATAGATAGATAGATATGAATAGAGATAGACAGACAGATAGATATGGACAGATAGATGAGATAGAACACTTAGGTGGGTACACATAGGGAAAATTCATACGCAGGTCAACTTTGCCTTCAGTAGACACACTGTCACCCTCAGATCCAAACTGACACTTTTTGCTCTGTTTTTAAATGCCTTCCTATTCCCTTTTGGCAGCCCAGTACCCCTCCTTCCACATCAATGGCCCATTCTCTTAACCTCTCTTTTCTCTTCCCTATAAAAAATATAGCAATTCTCTCTGGATAAGCTCTGCCAGGTGAGCGTGGAGGGTAATGAGTTTTAAATCAGATAAATGAATCTGTGTTCAGAAGACAGTTAATTTAATGTTACAAACCAAACAACATTTCTTCTTGTTGTTCAGTCGTTTTTCAGCCATGTTTGACTGTTCATGACCCCGTTTGAGGTTTTCTTGGCAAAGATACGGGAGTGGTTTGCCATTTCCTTCTCAAAATAACATTACAGATGAACAAACTGAGGCAAACAGGGTAAACTCAGGGTCACACATCTAGGAAGTGTCTGAGGCTGGTTTTGAACTCGGGAAATGCTCCAGACATCAGATCTCACACTTTACCCACTACATCTAGCAGCCCTCACCAACATGTATTAAACAAATAATGCATGGAAGGCTTTGTTCCATGAGCTAGGGATTCAAAGAAAAAAGCATTCAATAACTTGCATACTAGTGGATTTGTGGTGGGGATATACATGCACATAGACAAATAAATATTAATTTGAAATGGTCTCCTTGGTGCAGAATATTACAGGCCAATGCATTGTTTTGATTGGTTTTGTCTTGATTTTTTCCCCTTCTTTTTGAGAGGATAGTTGAATGGGAAGGATGATTGGGTGAGTGCCAATAAATCAAGAAATGACAGATGTTCAGGCATCAATAGCATTTAAAAATAAAATGTGTTCTCTTTGAATCCCTTATTTTAATTCTAGCGTGTTATCACAAAGGCAGAAAGTCACACTTCCTCAAGAGGGTCTCCTCACAAACAAGACAGTGGGGGAAGCATTTGGAGGGTCTAGAGAATAGCGTCAAGAACTTCCCACCTACCAGAACATATGCTGGAGTGGGGCCGCCAGGTAAACGAGAATTGGTAAGCTAATCTCTCCAGATGGGCCAAGTAAGGGTGTCCTTGAGTGTCCTATTCCTGAATAGGGGACATTTGCTTGCCCAGTTCTTGGAGCACTCGCTGACCCTGTGTCCCTGACCAAGCCACTCCATCTCCTCTCTCAGTGATTTTCCCCCTTCTCATCTTTGCCTCTTGATTAAGCTGACTTTTTTTATAACTCGGTTAAAATACTTTCTACAAAAAGTCTTTCCCATTGCCCTTAATTCCAGCACTTTCCCTCTGAGACTGCCTCCAATTTTCCCTCACAAGACATTAAGGAAGAAGCATTCAGGTAAGATTTGCCCTTTTGCTGTAACAACCATGGGTTTTTTCCATCTTCCACCTGATGGACAACTTTCCACATGTGTTGTCTCCCTGACTAAAATGTGAGACACTTGAGAACAGGGACAGTCTCACTTTTTAATTTTTATCCCCAGTGCTTTGTAATTAATAAGTGTTGTATATATCCATACATTTAGCACGATCTAGCATGCTTTTGCCCTCAGTAGAATATGAGCTTGAAAACAGAAGTTACTTTTGCCTTTCTATGCTCAACATTTAGTATAATGCCCCAGACATAGTAAGCACTTAATAAATGCTTGTCCACAAATAATTCAGAATTCGAAAGGCCAGTGACATTTTGACCTTTTTCTGGACAACATCCATTAAGTTCCTCATAGCAAAATATTAAAAATAATGAAAAACTCATCTCTCATGAGAAGACATCAATTGTCCAGAGGATACTAGCTGATTAACATGTTGTACTGAAACATCCACTGCTTTCAGAAAAGTCAACTGCAGCCTCATGGACTTGGCTGTTCTCAAATGGGGTGGGAAAGAAAATGTCATTAGTGATATGCATCCCCACAGTTCTTTAAGACTGAGGGACTTGTGTTTTAGCAAACTTGTGTTTTGTTCATGGATGGTGTTAGATCAGTTCTCATGGAGCACGTAGAAGGCAAGATGCTGTCATTATTGGGAGAAAGAAAAATGATCTGAAGACTTGGGTGAAAATCCTAAATCTGGTTGTGAGATGGCTTTTTACCATTCTAATTGACCCTCTTCACAAGACATTAAGGAAGAAGCATTCAGGTAGGATTTGCCCTTTTGCTGTAACAACCATGGGTTTTTCCCATCTTCCATCTGATGGACAACTCTCTAGCTTATCAATGACTGTCCCACTGAATGCAACCCAAGGTTGACGACTCTGGTTAGCCTCTTCTGGAAAACCTTTAACTTGATCTTTAATTTATTATAACAATGATTATCCCAATAAATGGAGTCATATATAGCCCTCCCAACTGGCTTTCTCTGGCTGATCAGTGTCTGTCCTAATATATGGAACTTAGGGCTGAAAACAAGGGTGACACAGTTAGCTATGATGAGCCAGGATGCACAGATGTGATCGTACAAAGAAAGAGATAAGTAGAATCATCCTAAAAATTGATGTTTTGAAAGAACAGAATGATACAGAGTGCTGGGTTTGGAGCCAAAGAATACGTTAATTCTGCTTCTTATCACTGCTGTGATCTTAGACAAGTCACTTGCTTGCACAGTATCTTAATTTCTCATCTATCAAATGAGGGGCTTAGAATAGACTGCTTTTAAGGCTCTTTACAGCCCTCAATCTGTGAACCCATAACCTGATTATCCCCTCTGCGTAGATTGCTCTAAGGGATCAAAAAATATGAGATATAGTCAAAAAGGACCTTCAAGCATTTATATTGGGTTTTGAGATTTATATATGTCATCTCGTTTGCTCCTCACAAGCCTATAAGGCAGCTTCCATAGTTATCCCTGTTTTTATAGATCAGGAAACTGAGTCATATGGCTCTTACTTGTCTGAGGCAGGACCCACCTCTAGGTCTCTATTTACTGTCATAGAAGCTGTGGTTCAAAGAAAAGTGAGTGCATGGAGGAAGGAGGGCCTGAGCTGAGTCTGGCAACATGGATGGGACTGTGGTGGGCAGAACTTCAAGAAGGAATTTCAAGCTGAGAGAATGGAAATTCAGCAAGTTTGCATTAAGCACCTGCTGTGTGGTGGAGTAAAATAAGATTGGTTCTGAACTCAGAGACCCTGGATTTGAATCCCACATATCTATCCTGTGTGACATTAGGTTGGTCATGTAGACTCTCCAAATGGGACTTTCCTTATCTGTGACATGAAGAAGGGCAGCCCAGATGATTTGTAAGGTGATTTTCAGCTCAAAATCTATCATCCTACAATCTGGGGCGAAACGTTTGCAGAATACTTTACACAATCTCAGTTGAGTCTCATGTAAATCATGAGACTCTTGGGTTTTAACATAAGTTTACAAACGCAGGTAAAAAGGTAGAGACTATGGGGCAAATGTACTCTTTTTTTATAATAAAACAAGATCACAAATATTAAAACCAGTCACATAGTTAATAAGTGCCAGAGGATGGGATTGAAAGCTGGTCACGGGGGTCCTAAAAACAAAGGCCTCTTTTGCTCCTCCAGGAGCATCCTCTCTTCTCTGAGGACCCCATTCCCTCCATATTTGTTCTGGATGAGTATCTGGACCTTAGGGGCCTTCAGACTTCTCATATTCATCAACCTGAGTATTATCACAAGAGCTGATTCTTTCATCACTACAAGTCTGCCCGTGGGGTAGAGCAGACAGACCTGCAGAGGCAATCAGCTTCCTCCTTCATCCACTGACCAAGTTAGGAAAGTTCATGGTCAGAGCAGATCCCATTCTCTGAGCCTAATGTGTGTTTGGCTAATAATGCAAAGCTTGAGAACTTTCTTCTCAATGAACTTCCCTTAATGACTGTATCCTCATACTGTTCTCTATGAATAGAATAATGTGGTTATGTTAGATAACAGGCTCCTCAGAACTGAGTTCCCACTCTGCGTGTTTATAAAGTAACGATGGTAGGTCTGTATGCTGCTTCCCTATTTTATTCTGAATTTTCTTGTGCAAAGAGGACTTGTCTCAGAATCAGAAGAGCTGGGTTACAGGCTTGGCTCCAAAGCTTAAAAGTTGTATGTCCTCAAGTTAAATCCATAGGCTAGAAAAGCAAATCAAAATTTAGCAACTGATGCTCAGGCTGAGCCTTCTAGGAAGAGAAATCATCCTAGTTCTTTGCCATGAGAATAGAAGAAAAGGTGAAAAAGAATGATAGAAAACTGAGGGTTTTGCTTCTAACAAGGATGGTGGGCAAGAAGAATTAGCAGTGGCCTGTATGCAGTAGGGAATGCCTTTCTGGTATAATCAAGGAAAAGTGATCCATGTTTCTTTGTGAATTCCAGCTAGGAAGAAGGTAAAAAAGAGGCTCAATAAATGCCTCAAAGCCCTCCAGATTATCACAGAGAAGGAAGCATTCTTTAAAAACAAGGCAAGTCTAAAAGGTTATCCTCTACGGAATATTGCCCCAGAGGACAAATACTTTCTCAGATTCCAAGGGATATTCTATGTTTACCCTCATCTAACACTACAGATCTCAAGCCCCAACCAGTTCACTTCCCATCCAATTAATTAGTTGAAAATCAATCAATTAATTAGGAAATAGAATTAGGTCTTAGAAAAGTATTTGCTAAAATTCTATAATAATACTAGTAGCCACAAAACATCACCATCCCCACCAGTTCTCTCGCATAAATGCAGTATTCATAAGCAGAACGGGAACAAATTTAAGTACACTGGTAGTGAGACGTGTGTAGGGAAAACATGAAGCAAAAAACAACTCACAACTCTGATGCTGCAACCCTTCCATGTCTTTTCTCTCTTTTTAGAGTCATCGAGTAGATCAACGATTGCCAAAATGAATTCTCTGTTGAGTCAACAAATGTCAACTACTTTAAATAGTTGTCAAAGGTCATGCTTCTTGAAGCTGCTTGCAGACTGTTTCAGTCTCTCTACTATATGCAATGTTGCTCCTTGTTGGATTAAGTATCTCTTATGGAGTCAAACAGATTTCCTTTTAAAATGGCTAAAAGAAAAGGAAAGAAGTGCCAGAATTTTTTTCCCATCTCCCCCATAAACAAAATAGTTTGTTTTAACTCCTCCCTTTTAGGAGAAGATTAATTCTCTATCTCTCTCTGGGGTTCTGAGAATCTTCTCACATAGGACAATGGAACTTGGAAAACAGGTATTTTTTCCTTCATAAAGGAGTCACTTGGTTTTCACACTTTATTAATATATTATATTTTATATAATACATATATCAAAATATATTAATAACCTCTTCATCTCTGTTCATAAAAACAGAAGGGGCAGGCAGGAATCAAATCCACTCTCCTCTACACAAAAAAAATGGTGTAACAGGAGGAAATCCTCATCCATGGTTGTAGATGAAAGGGTGAAAGAATATGGCAGAGGAAACAAAGAAAAAGAAAGAACTCTAAGTATTTGAAGCTAATTACTAAATATAAGCCTATTCTAGTGGAGGGGAAGACTAGAACTTACAAAGAAGTCATTCATAGCTTGCATTTTAAATAGTAATAATTATGAAGATCCACAGGAAAGAGCTCAAAAAGGACCAAAGACTTGGAGTTTGAAGGAACCTTCTAAGTCATCCATCCATTCAATACTCCTAATTGCTCAACATCACACTGGTCCAAGTCATTCAGAATCACAAAATTTCAGGGTTGGGAAGAAATTCAGCTAACCTCCAACACAAAAAGAGTCTAATTACCGCATAAGTTAAAAAACTGACAAATGGCCCCTTCACCCTTTGTTTGAAGATATCAAGGAAGGATAAACCACTGTCTCTTAAAGTAGCCACTATTAGAAAAATAGTGTACTGTACTACTGGCAGCTAGATGGAATGGTGGATAGAGTACTGAGTCTGAAGATGAATCTTCCTGAATTCAAATCTGACTTCAGATACTTATTGGGCAAGTCACTTTATCTGCCTCAATTTCCTCATCTTCAAGATGATGTAGAGAAGGAAATGGCAAACCACTCCAGTATCTTTGCCAAGAAAACCCCAAATAGATTATAAATAGTTGGACATGACTGAACAGGAAGGGCTGAACAATGACAATATTGTATTATCACATGATAGCTCTCATTGTTGAGAAGTGGTCATTTTTCTGTCTCATTTTTCTGGACATGATGTTTAAATGCATCTCTTTGCAACTTTTTTCTGTCCTGAGGGCACAAAATAAACAAATTTTATCTATTATTTATGCCATCATATTTACACTATGAGGAAGAAATATGGTGAACTGGAGATACTTGTACCAAGGGGCAAACTTTTCTAAGTATTATTGAAACTTTATGGAGTTGCAGGGTTGGAACAAAGGCTCTGGAACAATATACTCAAAATGAGTAGGAATGGAATAGCAAAAAGTGTGTGTGTGTGTGTGTGTGTGTGTGTGTGTGTGTGTGTGTGTGTGTGTGTTGGGAAATAGGGTAGAAGAGGAAACTTTGCACTGAGGGAGTATTACCTGAATTGAGAGAGAAAGAGAAAGAGATTCTGGGAGTTATGGGGAACGGCTTGTTCTGATCAATGCAAAGAAGTAGGAAATGTAATTTTCAATTTGGGAAATGTCTAATAGTTTGTTTTAATCTGAATGTGGTAGTTCTGAGGAGGAGTCATATGAAATAATACTAGAATAGTAATTAAGGGCCAGGTTATGAAGAGCCAGAAGTATCTGGGTATAGTTTGTATTTTATCCTAGAAATACTTAGGAACTAGTGAAGGTTTTTTAACAGGGAGGGGAATAAGTACTTATTAAATACTTACTAGCATGTGCCAGATCCTGTGCTAAGTGTTTTACAAATATCATCTTTGATCCAGGGGAACAGTATAATTAAATCTGTTCTTTAGGAAGGTTGTTTTGGCAATGGTGTGAGAGGTTCCAGGTTGGAACCTGGAAGCAGGAAGATGCATTACAAAACTATGAAGAAAAAGGAAGGACGTCGCATACAGTCTCACTTAAGCTTCATATAGGGGGAAATTTTCCAATAATAAAAGCTGTTCTAAGATGGCATGGACTCAGAAGTTGGGATGATGAATTGTTAGGGATTACTGCAGAGGGAATTTTGAGTCAGATATGGGTTAAGGCTTTAATGTGAGATACTGAATTTGGAAATCATAAATATATAGCATGTGGCTTTAGAAAACATTTAGCTTAACTTCACTTTGCCTAAGATGAAATTCAAGTCTGTGAGGGTAAAGGCTGTTTGCTATTGTGGATTAGTCATTTTCAATATTTCCCACTCATTTGGATTCTATTTGGAGTTTTCTTGACAAAGATACTGGAGTGATTTTGTGTTTCCTTTTCCAGATCATTTTATAGATGAGGAAACTGAGGCAAACATGTTTAAATAACTTACCCAGGGTCACACAGCAAGGTCACACAGTGTCTGAGGCCAGATTTGAACTCAGGAAGTTTTCTTGACTTCAGACCCAGTTTCTATGCACTAGAACCACCTAGCTGCCTTATCCAAGGAAATAAAAACCAGGTCTAGAAGCTCTATTTCCTGACTCCCTCTTTCCCATGTTCTTTCCTCTAGGACAGTTGTTGAAGAAAAGAAAGTTATGTCATACAATTGAAATTCTAGCATGGCTATCATTTAATGTAGATTTATCATTAGCTAGCATTTTGTATCATCACTACACACTCATTTTCATCAACTAGTTAAGTGTCTTTTTTTTTTTTTTAGCTGAATCACCATCTCTCAGCAAAAGAACTTCTGAAATTCCACTATTTTCTACCACATATTCATGTGAAAGGGCATTTTCACTTCATTCTTCTTTTCAATTGAAATACAGAAATAAATAATATGTGCAATGAGATTTAAGATTATGTTTGGTATGAGCTAAATAGTTCAAACCTGTGGTCAGATTATAAAGTTCAACATCAAAATTAATATGTTACATATCTTCCAAGTAATAATATGTTTCATCAAAATTTTTATTTATATTCAACAAAATTTATAAAGTAAAATTTAATATGAAAACTTTCAGGTAATAGTAAGCAAATGAGGTTTGGCTGGATAAATTCTTTTACTTCTTATAAAATGCTCCACAAAAAATTCATAATTATTTTATAATTGGAATGTTATAATGTTACATTTATAATTTCCATAATTATGGGTAGAACTAAAATTTTATATTTTATAATTACAAATTACATAATATAAATTTTAATTTGGAATTTGTGGGCAAATAATCACTGTGGATACTGTAATCACTTAATAAATAACTCTAAAAGAAATTAGGAGTAGTATAATAAATTGTGCTGGGAGTTTACAACAAAATTTTTTCTCTGATGTTATTATTGCTATTCAAAGGAATACATTCAAAAATGTAGAGAATTAAAGATTCCCCCAAAACACACACATTATTTGAGCTTTTGTGGTTTTATTAAGTTGTAGTTTAAAGTTAATAAGTGTCTATCAAATCATAAATCATATCAGCCTATACCACATCTCATCACTGAATTATAGTTTTTATTCTATAATATTGCATTATATTTACTATGGCATACTATATTAAGTTAATTATATCATAATGTTGTACCACATCACATCACATTATAGTCTGTTACATTTTTCTCTTTTCAGAAAACAATTCCTAACAGATAATTATGGCTTGAAGATAAACAGGAGCATGAAAAAATGTGTGTAGGGCATGAATTAAAGTTTCCAATTTAAGCACCATTGGCAGCAATGGAGAATTGTCAAGAATACAAGGTAGAGAGAAGTTGGATTAACTATTGCCCTACGTATAACTAAAAAAAATCTTCCTTAAAAATTAATATTTTTATTAAAGTATTGAGTTCTAAATTCTATCCTCCCTCTCTTCCCTCCACCCTCCCTGAGATGGTAAGCAATTAGATATAGATTATACATGTGCATCTAGATAAAACATTTTCACATTAGTCATTTTTACAAGAAGACTCAAATAAAAGAAAAGAGAAAGTAAAAAATAGTATGCTTTAGTCTATATTCAAACAATATCAATTATTTTTCTGGAAACAGATATTATGAATCATTATTAGTCCTTTGGGATTGCCTTGGGTCACTATATTACTGAGAATAGGTAAGTCATTCACAATTCTTCATAGAACAATTTTGTTGTTATTATGTTCAATGTTCTGGTTAGTATCATATGTAAGTCTTTCCAGATTTTTCTGAAATCCTCCTGCTTTGTCATTTCTTACAGCACAATAATATTTTAGTACAATCATACCACAGCTTTTTTTTTCATTCTCCAATTGATGGACATATCTTTGATTTCCAATTCTTAGCCACCACAAGAACTACTGTGGTGATCCAGAACAATTCCAATACACTTGGGATGGAAAATTCCATCCACATAAAGAGTACAAATAGGTTCTTTTCCACTTTTTTTACTATCTTTGGGATAGATAATGGATCTAACAGTGGCATTTCTGGAGCAAAGGGATGCATACTTTTATAGCCCTTTGAACACAGTTCCAAACTGCTCTCCAGAATGGATGAATCAGTCTACAATTCCACCAACCGTGCATTAATGTGTCCCGTTGTTACTACATCTCCTCCAACATCCAATATTTTCCTTTTCTTGTCCTATTAGACATTCTGATAGATATGAAAAGGTACCTCAGAATTGTTTTAACTTGCATTTCTCTGATCAAGACTTATATTTTTATAAAGTTAACTCTGTTCTCTATATGTTTGAAAAATGAGGCCTTTCTTAGAGATATTTGTTGGAAAAAATTTTCACTTTTCTGCTTTCCTTATAATTTTGGTTGCACAGATTTTGTTTGTATAAAAACCTTTGGATTTTATATAATTAAAAGTATTTCATAAATTTTTTTGTGTTCTTGTTTTTTCTGTTGTTTGTTTTTAATGTTCTTGTTTGGTCCTAAATTCTTCTCTTATCTATTCATTAATATAACTAATAACTATATATAGTTACTATAAACACATATAGTTTACATATATAAACTATTTCCCACCTATATAATATATATTATATACAATTCCAATATAATATATAAATTATTTCAATATAAACTATTCCATGCACTTTTATGTTGCTTATGATATCACCTTTTAAGTATAAATCATGTACCCATTTTGACCTTATTTTGGGATACAGTGTGAAATGGCCAAGTTTCTAGAAAATGAACTTACATATATCATTAGAATTTCTATACATTATCAACAAAGTCCAGCAGCAAGAGATAGAAAGATAGATTCCAGTTAAAACAATTGTAGACAATATAAAACACTTAGAAGTCTACCTGTCAGACAAATTTGAAAACTATACACGATTATACAACACAACTATAAGACACTTCTCACACAAATAAAGTCAGGTCTAAACAATTAGAAAAAATATCAACTGCTCACAAGTAGGCTGAGCCAATATAATAAAAGATGAGAATTCTATCAAAATTAATCTATTTATTTAGTGCCATACCAATCAAACTATGAAAAATTATTCCATACAGCTAGAAAAATTAAAAACCAGGAAAAATAAAAGCTCAAGGATATATCAAGGGGATTGAAAAAAAAATGAAAGTTATCTAGTCATACCAGATCTCAAACTGTATTATAAGCAATAAACATCAAAATAATCTGATACTGCAGAAGAAATAGAGTAGTGGATCACTAGAATAGATTAGGAATGTATTACATATCAGTAAAGGGCCATAATAATCTAGTATATGATATACACAAAGATCCAGACTTTTGGAGCAAAAACTCATTATTAGACAAAAACAGCTAGGACAACTAGAAAACAGTGTGGCAGAAACATGATCATTTAACACTTTGAAAATACTTATTAGTTGTTTTAAGGTAAACTCAATTTATTCCCAAACTCTAGTGTTTTTAATAGGAATGATTATTGTATTTTATCAAAGGTTGTTTTTTCTATCGAAATAATTATATTCCTGTTAATTGTGTTATTAATACAGTGAATTATGCTAATAGTTTTTCTAATATTAAACCAGGTCTACATTCCTGAGATTTCAATCGCATCTGGTCATAGTATATGATACTTGTGATAACTTTGCTAGTATTTTATTTAATTTTTTCCATCAATATTCATTAAAGAAATTAGTATGTAATTTTCTTTATATTTTGGTCCTTCCTGGTATGGGCATCACTATTATATTTGTGGTATAAAAGGAATTTGGTAGGTTACCTTCTTTGCTTATTTTTCCAAATAGTATAGTTTGGAATAATTGTCCTTTGGATATTTTGTAGAACTCACTTGTGAATCCATCTGGTTCTGGGGATTTTTAAGGATGCTTTCTTTTCAATTTCCTTTTCTAAGATTGAGTTATTTAAGTATTTTATTTCATCTTCTGCTGATATGAGTAGTTTGTATTTTTGTAGAAATTCATCCATTTCATTTAGATTGCCAAATATAACATAATTGGCATATAACTGGGCAAAATTGCTAACAATTGTCTTGTTTTCTTCTTCATTGGTGGTGAGTTCACCCCTTTCATTTTTGATACTAGCACTTTGGTTTTCTTCTTTCCCCTTTTAATCAAATTAATCAATGTTTTATCTATTTTATTGTTTTTTTTTTTCATAAAGTCAGCTTCTAGTTTAACTTATTTTGACATTTCTTAATTTCAATTTTATTAATCTCTCCTTTACTTTTCAGGATTTCTAATTTTGGTGTTTACTGAATGTTTTGAATTTGTTCTCTTTCTTGTGTCCTTTGCCCCCAAACATATCACCATTGTTTCCCTCCTATCTCAATTTAGGGAGGGATAATAATAACCTAGCTTATTTGAGTTCCACCCATGAGTGGGTTGCAAGAGAAATAATCCATCCTTCCTAATGACTTATCACTCAGAACAACCCAAAGAGTCACAACATAAATAATTATGTCTCATAACTATAGTAAATAATTTAGAGTAATTTGTATAGTAATCAATAGACATTTCCTTTTTTCTGGGCTCAAGTATTTGGAGTATTGATTGCCATATAAAATAAATTAAAAATGCAAAAAGACATAGGTAGGGTCCACATCACTAATGAAAAATAGATTTTGATTTTAAAATAATTATTATTGGCAGTGAGGTGGCACAGTGAATAAAGTGCTGAGACTGGAGTCAACTCATCTCCCTGAATTTGAATCTCACCACTGACACTTTCCAGCTTTGTGATCCTGGATAAGTCACTGAACCTTGCTTGCCTCAGTTCCCTCATCTGTAAAGTGAGCTGGAAAGGAAATGGAAAACCATGCTGGTATCTCTGCCCAAAAAACCCAAATGGGATCACAGAGTTGGACATGACTAAAACAACTGAATGACAACAATTATAATTAATAGCTTACAGTAATTAGCATCTATATTTATCTATACATACATAAATACACACATATATATGTATACATATATGTATATATGTATATACATATATGTATACATATATATATATACATATATATATATATACATATATATATATAAAGTGCTTTACAGTTAGCAAAGCATTTAGCACATGAGTAATTTATATACTCCTCACAACAACCCTTGGAAGTAAGTTATTATTTTCATTTTAGAGATAAGGGACTGAGACGGAGAGGTTAAGTGATTTGTCCAGTATCATACAACCAAGAAATATTTGAAGTTGGATTTAGGCTCATGTCTTCTTGACTCCAAGTTCTGTTCCATGACAGGAAACTTCTATTACCTTTGAAATGTTAAGGCAAAATATAATGACTGACATAACTAGAATTTGCTTTTCCACATCTGGCTCATAATCAAATATTCAATAGAACCTATGTCTCCACTGTCTATAAATACGCCCCTAAGAAAGGATTAACATGTACACTTTTGATATGCGAAAACAAGGTTCCATTGTTATCATCACAGTCATTAAAAAGTCATGTGTTTAGACATGTTAAAAATTTACCACACATCAGCTTCCCTTTCACCAGTCAAAAAGATTTTGTTTCCACTGCAGGATATCTACCTTGTAATCTGAACATATCCAGGCCAGGAATATGTTCCCTCATACTCCAGCACAGTGGGTGATACAAAGTAAGCCCTGAAGTAAGACTTCTTGAAGGACCATAACACATATGACTGAATTCCAAAGCAAGATTTTTAAAAAGTAATATTTGACTAAAATAATTTTGTAATGAACTATCTGTTTGAGCTCTATTATCCAACTACTATAAAATTCTCCTAATTGGAGAATATTATAGTACTTTACTACTTTTGATCTCTTCCCTTTCCAATTTATCTACCACAAAGATGGCAAAATAACTTTCCTAAAACAGATCTGATCACTTCATTCAAGAAACGTCATTGGCTCCCTATTGCCTTAGGACAAAAATCAAATGCTTCCACTCAAATCCTTGCACAGTTTAGCTCCAGGTTATATTTTCAGACTTATTTCACATCATTCCTCATTAACAGTGGGAATCCCGACTAGGTTACCATGCTAGTTGTAAGAACCTGATATATTTTGCATAAAAACAGGGTAGAATTCTCCTTGATCTGTATTGTCTTCTGTATCTGCCAACATATTTCCTAAAAAAAGGCTGACATAAGTATTTTCCTTCCTCCCTGCCTCACTCTTTTCCTTCCTTTCTTTCTCTCTTCTTTCCTTCCTCCTCACTTCCTTCCTTTCTTCCTTCCTTCTTTTCTTCTCCTCTTCCTTCCTTCCCTCTTTTTTCATTGTTTCCTTCCTCCTTCCTTTCTTTCTGTCTTTTCAAATGACCTGATAATCATTAGATTCTCAACTTCCACTTTTCCATTTTTGCTGGGTAGAATACTCTGCTAGGCATACTGCTTAAGGATGACCCCGATCTCACTGAGTTGATTTCTAGTACTGACTACCCCTGGGATCGAACAAAATGAACACGGGCACAGACCTACCTCATCATAGATGCTGTCATTTCTGCTAAAGTCTCCAATCTTCCTGGGAAGTATATGAACATGAACATGCTGAAAATATAAAAGGAAAAAAAAAGACATGATTATTTCTTTTTATATTTTTAAACTTGACAGTGATGGTTTCATGAAGCTCAATTACTCCATATTGGTTCCCACTGTATTATTTTTCAAGGAAAGAAAACATTCACCTGCTCTAAGTGGATCTGAAATCTGCTGGGACGAGAGAATAAAAATAAGCAAGATCAAGCTGAGGTGGTATAAGTGAGATTTGGAGTAGAATGCCAGGAAGTTGAGGTGGGCTCGGTGGAATTATTGCCAGTTGTCATTCAGAGTAATACTTGGGCAGAGCTTGGAGATGACAGCACATCTTTAAAAAAAAAAAAAGAAGGGGGGGGAGGAGGAAGATGATGTCCATGAGTCTTAAACTGACAGGAAATGAAAACTGGTCAACCTCAAATTGCAGAAAAAGGGAATTCTGGGAGCTAGAAATGTGGCCCTGGTACCAACAAGTGAAAACTAGAAGATTACTTGAACTCTCTCTACCTGTTTTCTTCCACCTGCCAAGGTGTACTTAGGTCATAGATGTAGTAATGCTATTGTGCTGAGAACATGAATCAAGTCAGCCAAGTTAGTTAATTGAATACATGTATATGTAATATATATATATACATATATATATATATATATATATATATATATCGCATCTAAAATGCCATTTGAAAGTTTTACTTCCATGGTAGCTAAGTGGAAATTCAATTTATTCCTACCCATGAGCCGTGTTCTAGCATGTATTATGCATCCTGAGAAGAAATGTGATAATGAAAGGGATGAATTCGGAGTTGGACACAAAGGCTTAAAGGATCCTTCCCCATTTCTCCAGGCTCCCTTTTCTGTTACTCCTCCTAGACTCAGAATCCTCACTAAATCAGCTCACAGAATTCAAAATTAAATTTCTACTGCCCAACAAGGAAAAATGATATGCTATTCAAACTGGAATCATGAGATAAACAGTGTCAAGATGAGCAGAACAGATAATGGTTCCATTTGAGAAGATTCCCTAAAGGGGACTTTCTTTTCTTTTTTTTTGGCCAGCAAATCCAGATTCCATTGTAGAGCTAAGTTATAAAGCTCATGGGAAGATGGGGAAGAAATCTAGTGAAGGAAACAAAGTCAACAAAAAAAAAAAAAAAGGAGGGAAGGGAGGGGAGAGAGAAAAATTTGGAACATGATGTTTTGCAAGAATGAATATTGAAAACTATCTTTACATGTAATTTGAAAATGAAAAAAAAAACATGGAAGAGTTGAATGAAATAATGAAGAGTGAAATAAGCAGAATGCCCCCCCCACACACAAAGTGTTTAGAATGAGGTGATTCAAAACAATTCCAATGGACTTGTCTTGGAGAGAGCCATCTATGTCCAGAGAGAGGACTATGGGAACTGAATGTGGATCACAATATAATATTTTCACCTTTTTTATTTGTTGTTGTTTGTTTGTTTTCTTCTCCTTTTTTGATCTGAGTTTTCTTGTACAGTATGACAAGTCTGGAAATACATTAACAAGGATTGCATATGTTTGGCCTATATTAGATTGCTTGCTGTCCAGTGAAGGAGAGGTAGGAAGGGAGAAAAAAATGAACAGAAGGTTTTGTAAGAAAGAATATTGTAAACTATCTTTGCATGTATTTTAAAAAATAAAAAGCTATTCTTTAAAATAAATAAGTATTCAATTAGTCTTGCTCAATCTAAGGCATATAGCCAAGGCATAAAGCAAATGATGTTAAGTACAAACTATTTTGCAGTATCCCAAATCCCTAATCTTGTACTTTCTGGTCCGCTGGAATTCTCTTACTCATTGTGGAGTAACTAATCATTCTGAAGTCATTATGAAATCCCTACCAGCTGCTTTGTTCCCACATAAAAGCAACTGGAAGCACTGCTGCTCTTGGGAAAATGCACATAGTTAACGCAGGAATAAAATTAGTATTCTATCAAAAGGTACAGATGTGTTGTATTCTGACCCTGTTTGTCATTGATTTCTGCTGCTCAAAGTATCAACAATGTAGAGATGGATTACAAGAGGCTACCTTTAATAAAATGGAGAGCCTTCCATATGTGTATAGATTGGTCTTCTCCAGTTGGAAAAATAAAAGACAAAATTCAATAACCAACATTCTATTCCTTTCAAACTGGATGCTGGCTATGACCTAGTCAACACAATGCTCATCTTCCATCCTTTTCAAGAAGGCACTATAAAAATACGTATTCCCCTCCCTTTTTTTCCTTCTCAATTCTGTGTGACTAGACATAAGTAGAAAAGTAAGATACACACTTCTATCAAGAAGTACTCATTGTAATAGAGGAGACAAGACATATGAAAGGTTTCAGCTGTAATCAGATGGAAAGACTGTTCATATATCATCTCATTTGATCTTCACAAGTTTGTGATTTAGATGAGTGTTAATATTATCCCCATTTTACAGAAAAAGAAAACGAACAGAAAAGTTGTGACTTGTGCAGAGTCACACTAACTTGGTCCAAGGTAGGCTTTGAACTGAAATCTTCCTGAGTCCAAAGTCAATACTATTTTCTACCATCTAGTATATGTGTTATAGAATGTAAGTTCCCTAAGGGTTTATTTCTATTTCTGTATCCCCAAGGCCAAAGGCAAAGCCTTCACTGTTTCTGGAATGGTATGAAAGTGAAGGACTTAAAAAACTGGGGAAAACCTGGATAGATACCCAGCCAGGGATTAACAATTGTGTTTTCAAGTAATACATCAGCACTGAGGCTCCAGTCCTGGGTTACATTGATGGATCATGAATGCCATTGAGCTTCCATGATGTATTAGCTCAGTACATCATCTGAGCATCATGCTTCTGAAGACAGATGGATGAGTCTGAACTCTACTGAGGATGGAAAGAAGCTCCCAGCCACTGGACACATTTACATTTCAAATTGTGAAAATTAAGGCCTTTTCAAGTCAGAGAAAAGAGAGAAGATTAAAGCTAGCGGCTCTAAAAATGTTCCATTGGACTCTGAGAGCCTGAGAATTTGCCTGTTTTTTGGGGGGCCTTTCTTGTGTACTAGAAAAAGCCTTTGTTCCCTCTCCTGTAATACCTTCCTGAGAGGGATAAAAGTTAAAAGGAATAGATAGCTCTATGACTCCTTTCCCTTACTTTCCAAATGGTTAGTTAGCAATGGTTAATGACAACAACAACAATAATTTTATATAGTGATTTAAAGTTTGCAAAGTGCTTTATACATATTATCTCATTTGGTCTTCACAATAACCTTGGAGGTGGATTCTATTATTACTCCCATTTTACTAATAAAGGCACTCACACTCCAAAGTGCCCGTGAAGTATTTAAATGTTTAGGGCCTTGGGTGAACAAACACAGTGAGACTTTTCTTTTCTTAAAAAAACAAAACAAAACTTTTCAGTCACTTCTATAGCAGATTAATCAAATTAGAGAAGATTTGAGAGAAAAGAAGACAGATCAGGTGATTGGAGGATCACAGATTTAAAATCTGAAGGGACCTAAAAGGAATAGTTTCCCACTTTATTTATAGAAGAGGAAACTGAGGGTAGTTCAGAGCTCCATAGCAGGTAGGTATTTGAGCAAAATCTGAACCCTGGTCATCCAAACTATATATTTATAAGCCACTAATTCAGAAATCCCAAGATCCTACAGCTGTAGATCTATGTCAGCCTGAAGGGTAACATCTAGATCTAACCTAGTCTTTTTTTCTATGTATAACAAGGATGTACAAAAAAATTGTAGAGTTGAACAGATCAGTTTTTTTTAAACAAATAAAGAGTTGATAGGCATATGGACCACTTATTACACTGAGTAGGGAATAAGGGCGTTTTCATGGTTTGTTCACCTTTACTACGCCAATGATGTTTTTATAAGACCGTAATGTAGCATAACAAAATTTATCCACTTGGTTTAAAAACAAATCACTTTGGGGAAGTCAGGGGGATGAAGTAATCATGATCAATTAAGAAGGCAGATGTTTGATTGGAGAACTTGACTTTATATAAATATATATATATATATATATATACATATATAAGTAAATGTATGTATATATATATATATATATATATGTATATTCCATTACAACAAATAGAACCAATATGAGAAATTTCCTACTGTTTGTGCAATAGACCTAAGCAGGAACAGTGAGAGTCAATTACATCTCAAGTAGCTCCTTCTTATTTTCTTTGCTAAATGAGTTAAAGGGAAACAGAGCAGGAGAACAACTGTCATGTGGAGATAAACATCTGGGCTTGGGGAACACATCCCCTGTTCTTCTGCCGCTCAAGTGTCTCTACTTTTTTTTTTAACTTCTTGGATTTTTTCCCTGTGGTAGCTCCTAATTCTGAAATTACAACAGGGCTTCCATGTTGTGTAAACACAAAAGCGACTTTAATTTCCAAGCAGAACAACTGACAGAATCATTTATGGGATCCAAGAGATTATAACCAATTGCAAAAGGCATTTATTTACCCTTTATAGGGGCAGCTGACTGTGTTGTGTGGTTAATTGCCTTATGGAAACCAATAGATAACTTCCTAGTCAGACTCTCAGCTGAATAATTTCATCTAAAAATATTGATATCTTTTGTTTATAGATCACCTTTATTCCCCAACCCATCCTTCCTTTCCCTTGCCCAGAGAATTGTCCCTTAAACAAAAGAAAACTAAAAAGGGATGGGGAAGGGAAGAATCAGTACAGTAAAATTAACTAACAAGTAAGTACTTAGGATAGACTTGAATCTTTCTTTTTTCCCTTTCTCCCTCCCTTCTTTCCTTTTTTTCCTTTCATCCTTTCTATCAATCTTTCTTCCTTTCTTCCCTCACTTTCTCTTTTTCTTTCTTTTCTCTCTCCTCCTTTCTTTCATTTTTCTTTCCTTCTCTCCTTTCTACCTTCCTTCCTTCCTTTTTTCTTTCCTTTCTAAAATACAGAACTCTGAACAAAAACACAAAAGAATTGGCCAAACAACCCCTATGGAGAGAAGCAAATCTTTGTGGTTCAGACTATTATATACAGCTGGATGGCTGGGTCGTTGTGTTTTACCAATCAGCATTTATGTCCTGCAGGTACTGAAGAGGGACCAAGAGTTGGAACCACCTCTTTGACTAGGAGAAAGGCAGTATGGGGGAAATCTTGTAGCATTTTTAATGATCCTAAGCTATCCCTGACATAAAAACTCATCTCTTAAAAATCATAGGCACGCAGAGCAGAGCTTTGGAACTCTGAGAGATCTTTGAGGCCATCCTGTAAGCCCTCCTTTCCTTATATATGTGGTCCCTGAGATCCAAAGAGATCAAATGGTTTGCCCAATACAATAGAGGTATTTAGTGATAGAACCAGGATCTGAAGTCAGGTTTTAGGATTCCAAGGTCAATGTTCTTCCTGATGTCTTCCTTGTGGGACCATGAAACATCTTAGGGCTCCACCATCTCCCAAGCATCTTGTCAAACTGACAAGAGATATTCTCACATGAAAGATGTACAGGCTATGGTCTGTTGGTATTAAGTTTCAAATAAGAACCTTTCAGGTGAGGAAAATATAAGACACAGTGAGCTGCTCCTATAAATGCCTTTTGCAACTGGTTATAATCTCTTGGATCTCATAAATGATTCTATCAATTGTTCTGCTTGGAAATTAAAGTCTTGTTTTTTCATGAAAGTGCAGCCCACTGGAATAGATGGACAGCTCTGGCATGCACTGGCACCTACCCACTATAAAACAAATATCGGAAGACTTCTAGCATGTTGGGAAGATCCGCTGCCCAGGAATAATAAGGATAAGAATAGCACAGAAGAAGAAGGCTCAGAAATATTATGATTTACATAACAAATATGGAAATATGTTTTACATGATTGCACATATATACCCTATAACAAATCACATACCATCTTAAGGAGTAGGAAGTAAAGAAAGGAGAGAGAAAATTTGGAACTCTCTTTTTTAAATGAATGTTAAAAATTGTTTTTATACATGTTTAGGAAAAATAAGATATTATTAAAACACTCTTAGCAATAAAGACAGAAGAATTTTTAAAAGAAATGTGATTTATCCTGATAGAATAATTCTAAAGTTAGACCTAGTTGGCTAGAAGGAATCTCAAGAGATCTAATCAAGACTTTTCATATTTAAAGTGGGGAAACTGAGACCTAGAGATAACAAGTGACTTGTTCATGGTCACTTGTGTAGAATCATAAAACACTAGGTTTAAAGCTAGATGGTCCATATTCCTCATTTTATAAATAGGAAAACTAAGACTTAGGGAGGTTATATGGCTTGTCAAAGATTATACAAGTAATAAGGAGAAAAGTCAGGATTCAAACTCAGATGCTCAGAATTCAAATCCAACACTCTTATTCTGTAAATAAGTTATGTCCCCTTAAAGAGTAAGTTTTCATATCAATGAAGACATGACTACATGAAAGTATTAATAGAAGACAGTTGCCATGGATTATGGCCCTAGAATGTGCAAGGATATCAAGGTTCTCATAATATATCTACCTCTTTCCCCTTGAAGGATGTGTCTCAATTATTCCAAAAAGCACAATCAAGAAATCTAGTTTGCTCGAATTCAAATAAACTCCATTGATTATTTTCAATTCGCCCCCACACTCCTATGGTCTCTAGTGCCAGGATCATTAACATAATCCTATAACCCATGGAAATGGAAAAAGTACTAAAAATTGTGTATCTACATAACAAGAACATGAATGCCTGTTGGTTCAAACATTAGCCACTAAACTACCTCTCAAGAAAAGAGGAAGTGTACCATTCCTTTGTGCAGTTCCTGACCCAGACAAATATTTATTCTAGGGAACAGCCTTCCATTGATGGAGCATTTTTCTCTAGGATGTGCCAATGTATTAATCCACAGAGATGATTCTTGCTCAAGTCCTTCTGCTCTGAGCAGGATTAAGTATTGCAATGCAAATGAAACAGAGGTGGCATTTTTCCTTGTCTTACTTATTTCTTGATAAATGCACATTGCTTTAGTGTTTGCCATAGCCATAATTACAGTTCTTTAATTTATGTTTCAATAAAATGTATAATAATAAACATTTACTACTCTATGAATAAACATTTGAATGAAGCATCTAATGGGGGTTACATATTTCCAAATGGTGCTGTGGCTTTCTGGAAGTCTCTCCTCCTGCTTAATGAGCATCATTTCCATAATCTGTGCATTATTGCTTAAGCCTCCCTTTAGGAATATTTTACAAAGGGAAAAAAACTGAAATATGATCAACTTAAAGAAGAAATGTTAACCGGATTTCCAATTGGTCGAGTTAAAGGAACAGTTGAAACTTTCATATTTCTGCAGAGACGAAAGCAGAGTTAAGAGAAAGACTGTGTCCACTAATTAGCTTATGTGTCTGGTGCCTTCCTAAAGTATTTTTTTCCACTTCTAAGATGTAGTTTAAATAGCAGAAACAGGAAAACTTGGAAAGGTCAGCTCCAAAGGGTGTGCTGACATTCATTTATGTTTTAGCTCTCCATAAGAATAATCTCCTAAAATTAGATGTAGCTACTTTTAGGATCTCAGGTAGCCTTCTATGGGACATAGTCTACGTGCAGGAAAAAAGCCAGCTCTTTTGGCTTTAATATTTTGGGATTCAAAATGCAATCACCAAATTTTAGGGATCTCAGTGGCCAAGCAACCCAACCCATACCACCTAAAGAATTTTCCCTACACTACAGATCATGTGACATGGGAAACACTAACATGAGACTGTCCCAATACAAGGTACCCACATCAAAGAAATCATCATACTCTACCAGCAAAACAGCATTATACGGGCTCAAAAGAAACATAAGATGCGCACATTTTGAGACATCTTCTTCCCATATGTTCACATACACTATTTGCGCCTTCTGAGCTTATGTTGGTTTGATCAGCCACACTGGAATAGCTCTAATTCTTAGGGAGGTTGTGTTAATATCAAACCTAAATCAGCACCTTCATTGTTCCTAAAAACTCAATCTTGATGCAAGTAAAATTAGCCAGAATTCCCAAATGGAACATCCCACATTTGTTCTCATCATTGTTCTCCTGTACAGTAATTCTGGAGAAATAATGCTTCAATCAATCACTCAATCAACAATCGATAAGTATTTGCTAATTATTATTAGCATTGTGCTAAGTGTGGAGGATGGGAGGGATTAAAGGAAGGGATACAAAAAATACAAAAATGCACAGATACATATAAACAGCTTCCTAAGGAACTTACATATTGCTGAGAGAGATGATATGTAAATAAATGGGAAGAGAAGAGGTAACCTTAAAGGGAAAATCTCAAGGACATTAGGAAGGTCTAGTACAGAAGGTAACTTTTAAACTAAATCTTGAAAAAAGCCCAGATGGAGGTGAAGTAGAAGGAGCTCCCAGGCATGAGGGGCAGTCAGTGCTAATACTAAAAGAATTCCAAATCATTTTTTGAAGGTGAATATTGTTGATTTTGTGTTGTTGAATCATGTCAGTAATGTCTATTGGGTTTTTTGTGAACTACTTTGGAATTTTCTTGGAAAAGATTTCTTATTGTCATTCAGTTGTGTCTAATACTTCATGATCCCATTTGGAGTTTTCTTGGCAAAAATACTGGAGTGGTATGCAATTTTTTTCTCCAGCTGATTTTCTAGATGAGGAAACTGAGGAAAACAGGGTTAAGTGACTTGCTCAGGATCACATGGTTAGTAAGTTGCAGAGATTTTCACTCAAGAAGTTGAATTTGTGACTCCAAGACTGGCATTCTATCTACTATATCACCAAATTCTCCAAATAACTACAGTGTGATTTAATAGACCATCAAGTTTGGAGTAAAGAAGAACTATCTGGATTCAAGCCATGATTTGTGTGATCTTAACATCCTTGAATCTGTCCCAGGCAGATTGGTTGGTCAACCTGCTGCTACTCTGCATAAGTGGAATGAAATTTCCACACTAGAAGCTCCAGATACTTAAACACAGGTCTGCCTAAATTTATTAATTGTTCTATTCCCTTTGAGTGCTACTTCCTTTACTATTTAGATTATATAACTAGGACAAAAGAGACATCCAAAATCAAAAATTCTGAATGCGGGTAACTGATCAACCCTCTTTCAACTGGGCCAGTCATCAGCGATGAAATTGTTAACACTCCAGAGTTCTGGTTTCAGAGCAAATCAGCTTCCTTTATCAAGTCTATTAAATTCACATAATTCTGGGCTTTCAATAAGGATAGAATCTTTTTATAGATTTAAAAGATCTCTTTAATTTTGGTCAATATTTTCACACTAATTTGTGTCACTTAGAAGATAACATTGGTAAATAAATGAGTGAATGAACAAACAAATAAATAGAAATATGTATATGCATAAATATATATACACACTATACATATGAAACAAATCCCACCTCCCACATTCTACAAGAAGCCTTTCCAAATCCTTCTAATTCTAGTGCCTTCTTTCTGTTAATTATTTCCAACTTATCCTTTATATAGATTGTATATATTTGTATATTATCTCCCCTATTAGACAGAGAGGCTCCTTGAGGGTAGACACTGCCTTTTGCCTCCTTTTGTATATCCACTGCTTAGCACAGTGCATGGTAAATAGTAGGTGTTTAATAAATGCTTGCTGATTGATTTATTGATGATATATAAGAACATAATTACATATAACAAATATAATATGTTAAATATGTCTTAAATAGAAATAATGTATAAAACATAGCTTACATAAATATAAATATTTATATAAAATATAATCTGTATAAACAGAAAGTTATTTATATAAAATTTGTCATTAAATATATATAGTATGAAATATATAAAATAAAATGACCTATACACATATATAGAAACTTTATAGAGTTACAAAAAGTCCCTGAATGAGTGGGTTTTTGTCTGTTTTATAGCTTGGTTTGTATCACTAGCTTCATGCTTTGGCTGTTACTATAAAAACCTTTCAAATGTAAATGATGGTTTCAGCTGGATGAGCTGAAGATAGGATTTTCACCGATTCAAATATGGCTATTTTCATATATGACTTCCACAAAATAAAACATTCAACATAAATAGAACTTTGCTTGATCCAATTTTTATCATGTTTCCCTGTCAAGTTTCTTTGCACATCCTACTTTCCCCTTGGTGCATATGTTTCCTTGTTTTCCTGACTTGTTCGAAATTAGCAAAATTTAGAGGGAGCCATATTTTTCTGTGGCTTACATTTACATCTTCTGCCTAACTCAAGTGAGCAGATATTTATGTTGTTGCCAGATTTTTTTTCCTACAGAAACTATTTTTTTGTTTGTGATGGGAGATGCTCGCCACATGGCAAGGCTACGTATATGAGCAAAGAGTTTTTCATTTTCTTCAAGTATCTAGGGACAGCTAGCTCCACAGATCCTTCCACATGGAATGCTAACACTCGAACTCTTCCCAATAATCAGTCTGGAAATATGAATTAGTCTCAGTGGAGATACTGACTTGATAAGTCATGACAAGGCAAAAGACTTCAATTAGACCAATGAGCCTCGATGTTACAGGTGACTCATAAATTACATTTTAGTGCCATTTCAGAACGATAACATGATCAGAGAAGTATGTGGATAGCACAGTTCCCACTGTTCAGTTCCCACACCAAGTATTTGAGAGCTTTGGGGGACTCTGTCTGGTGTTATTGAACCTCAGCAGTTGAGCATTCCCATGGAAATAATGATGATGATGATGATAATGATGATGACGACGATAAATAAGTAGCCAGAATGCCCTTGAATCACCTCCACTTCCTAGTGCTTTGCAGCTGTTTTTCTCATAATGCACTCTGTTCTCTTAATGAGACAAAGTGATTCAATTTACCATACCCAGAAATTAGATGATTTGAGAAACGAACAGTGCTCTTTTCTGTGTCAATTTGGTGATTAGGGGGTTGGAATTTATATCGACTAAACTTCCCTAGTTCAAATAGACCCTTTCCAAGGTCTGCTAACCTTCCATTTCTTGGATCAACATGAATTGGCCCCTAATTAAGAGAGGCATTACTTCACAATTGGTTAGCCAGGGCCATTCTTTAAGACAGGGAACTGCGCTCGAGTCCAGCTGCAGAAAACAATTTGCTCGGGATCCAGCTGAGTGCAGGAGATTTACAGCCGTGGGGACCTTTCCAGGGACCAGTTAGCACAAATGCTCTCTGATTGTTTGGGTGAGAATTTGCCGACCTGGGAGAGGAGGGAGATGAGACAGAGGTGAATGGTTTATGATGATGGCTCCAAGAGGGTCAACCTTTAGAATTAACATTTGCTCCAGGGGAGCCACCCCAAACTGGCTTTGTGCAAGGGCTGGTAAAAAGATGGACATTCCTCCTTAATGAGGGCTTGGGACCTGCTGGGCCTTGGTCAGAGGTCGGGTTGAGTTAATTCATTAATGCAATTAACCCACAATCTATCTTTTTAAGTTAAACAAAAATATGCAATGAGCACAGATACGGAATTTCTTTTAGTTTCTCGAGAATTTAATATCCACTTGGGAAGAAGATCACCCGAGTAGTAAGAGGGTGTGACTCAAGTTGAATGTGCTTTATCCATAAAATGGGCGTTTGAGTGCTCTAGGTTAGCTAGCTCTGGGGTCGCCATATTGCCAAACCTAGATTTTGCATCAGCATCTTGGCAAGAGAAAGTATGGTAGAACCACAAATCAGGACAGGAGAATTTCTAGAGACCCTGTAACGGAAGTCTCTTATTTCACAGGCATGGCAAGACTTTATGGCTTGCTTAAAGTTATACTGGCAGAGCTTGTCTTAAGTCAATATGAAACAAGTTCTTCTTCCTGACTCTGAGTGCTAATTACTACATCATTCCTGGCCTAGAAAACGAAGTTTCATTTCTAATACCTGTTTTTGCTCTTCATTGATGCTCATACTGATTAATTAAGTCACTTAACTTCTTGAGCCTCAGTCATCTCATCTACAAAATGGGAATGATGACAGATTTAATTCAGATCTCTTCTTTCCAAATAAATAGCACTAAGCTTTGAGTCAGAAAGACCTGACTTCAAATCCTATTTCAGACCCTCATTAGCTACATTTAGCTTGGATAATCATTTAACTTATGTCACAATTTCCAGAATTGTAGAATTGGGATAATAATAGTACTTTCCTTTCAAGGTTATTGTGAAGATCAAATGAGATGATATTTGTAGAGCACGCACACAATAGGAGCTTAAAAATGCTTTCTTTTTTCTTTTCTTCCTCCCTCCCTCCCTTTCTTTTCATCTTTCCTTCCTTCCTGTCTGCCTTCCTTCCTTCCCTCTTTCTTCCCTTCTTCTACCAATTCTAACCCCAAACTAGGCAATATCTCAAAAGTAAATTTAAAGGGATCATTTTTTCTGTTGTTCTGGAAGAATATAATCTTGCTCTTTTTCCCACTAAGTACACCCATTTCAACTCTGAGTAAAGGTTTTGTTCTCTGGGAATTATTTATTAAGAATACAACTTCCCTGAATTATATAAATAAGGAATAACCAGCCAGATTCTCTGCTTTTCAATTATTGTTACTCTTTTATTTAACTCCCCATTCCTACCCTGCTTCTTATTAAACTTGTGTTTTAATTGGCATAGGGATTTCCTGTTGAGGAAACTCTCTCTAGCAAGGTAGACTAACACCTATTTATAATCTTTGAGAGTTCTCTGAAGCACTGAGAGCTAAAGTCACAGGCGCAGAATTATAGAATCAAGAAGAGGTGGAAAACTGAAGACAGGTTTATCTGGTTCTGAGCTCAGAGGTCTACCCATTAACTCCACTTTGTTGTCTGCTATCTGGTTAGTTTCAAACTTGAAAATGTGTTCTTTCATAAAAAGAAAAATCAAGGTTGTTAATAATAACTAGAAAATGAAGATGACAAAGATGATAAACAGGGGAAAGAAAGAGCAGAATTAAGAGAAGGAGGAGGGGGGAAAAGAGAAAAAGAAGGAGAATGAGAAAGAAGAGAAAGAGGAAGAGAAGAAGGAAGAGGGAGGAGAAATAAATGGAGAAGAAAGAGGAGAAATAAAAGGAGGAGGAAGAGGAGAAATAAAAGGAGGAGGAAGAGGAGAAATAAAAGGAGGAAGAGGAGAAATAAAAGGAGGAGGAAGAGGAGAAATAAAAGGAGGAGGAAGAGGAGAAATAAAAGGAGGAAGAGGAGAAATAAAAGGAGGAGGAAGAGGAGAAATAAAAGGAGGAAGAGGAGAAATAAAAGGAGGAGGAAGAGGAGAAATAAAAGGAGGAGGAAGAGGAGAAATAAAAGGAGGAGGAAGAGGAGAAATAAAAGGAGGAGGAAGAGGAGAAATAAAAGGAGGAGGAAGAGGAGAAATAAAAGGAGGAGGAAGAGGAGAAATAAAAGGAGGAGGAAGAGGAGAAATAAAAGGAGGAGGAAGAGGAGAAATAAAAGGAGGAAGAGAAGAAGGAGGATAAGGACATAACATTTAAGAAATTTCAAAACACTTTCCTTTGTCCTTGTGCTCATACCACTCATCTGATGAAAGTGTGTTGTACTTGAATTCAGAGGTCAAAAGTCTGAGTTCAAGATTCTCTGTAAATTTGCTGCCTGCTTTTGATCAGTCTCTTAATTTTGCTAAGAGTTTGCTTCCTCACTGTTAGGTGAGGGCCAAGGAAGCAGAGCCCAAGTGCTCCTGGGATGGGAAAGCCTCTTGCCATTGCTATGAGCACATACACTCCCCCTTCCTTTTGGAACAATCTTGATCTTCCCTTAGCATCCTTTGACACCACAAAGCAGTTCTTCAGAGAAAAAGAGACATCTCTATTTCCCACATTAGCTTAGAACTGGACTATATTCCTAGCTCTTACAGGGACTGAAGGAGTGATGTGGCCCTCCAGAACTAGAAGCATGCTGCACTATGACTTAGGCTTTTTGAGATCTGTGGATAGATTTCAGGGATCTATGAACTAGGATGGGGAAAACATACAAATTCCTTTGTGAAATGTAGCCTTTTTTTCAATTATAGACATTGAAAATAATAATCTGAGAAGAACACAAGCTTTGCCAGCCTGCCAGAAAGGTCCAGAACAAAAAAAACAGGATAAGAACTCCTTCTAGCAAAGATTTCCACCACTTCCTATCAATGTACAACATCCCTTTTCTTTTTTTCCTTTTTTCCCCCCTTTATTAAAGCTTTTTATTTTTCAAAACTTATACATGGACAATTCTTCAACATTAGCCCTTGCAAAACCTTGTGTTCCAATTTCTCCCCCCTCCTTCTCCCATGCCCTCCCCTAGAAGGCAAGTAGTCCAATACATGTTAAATGCAGAATCCTTTTTCAAGAATTACCAGAAAAAAAACTGCTCTAGCTGCATTCTGCCAAGGATCAATGGCCTCCCTCTCCCGACATTCCTTCCGCTCTTTAACACTGATCTTCAACTTTCTCTGAACCACCTGTGTCCCCTGACCCACTGGTGCTTCTTGGTCCCATGGCTAACAAAGTTCTATCTTTTACTCTGCTAATGCTTATGATTCAGAGCAGCTCTATGTCTAGAGGTAGCTTCTTTTTTTTCAGCACCTTCCCTCAAAACCCCACACCATCCTGGTTTATCTCTAATTCCACATCTTCTCTCTTCTACTCTCTCTATTTTGTACTTGTAGAAACCTTTTCTTATTTTTCTGATGTCTCATTCCTGGTCAGCCTTCTTTCTAGCATAGTGCCCTGGAATAAAGCAAGTAATAAATTCCTCAGTCATTCACACAACCTTTAGGATTTCTATTTTTTTCTTAGATTGCCATTTCTTAGACCATTTCAGGCTCACTTCATCTATTTTGTTCTGTCAAAATAACCATTGTTCTCATTTACCAGCCTCACCACCCTACCCTTCTTCTTCATCATCATTATGACTTATAGACGTTCCATTCCTCCATATTTTCCCAGCCCCTTCGTCCCTCTCTGATTTCATTTTCCTTTTTTTTAAATCTTTGCCCTATAGTTAAGCAGTTCAAGTATATAATGTTCTTTCCTCTGAATTCCTTGTTCTTTTTTCTCCTGTCATTCATTCTCTGACAGACTTCAACCTTGAGTCACTCATACCTCATGCCTTTCTCTTTTCCCCCTCCTGAATTGATACAAGCATCAAAAAGTCATCCAATGGGGCTCACTTGGGGCACTCAGTATTTCAAATTCATGAAACCATAACATTTTTGGAATTGAGAGGAAATTCAGGGGCTGTCTAGTGCAATTCATACCTCTGAAGAATTCCTAGTACAAAAACTAATGCAGGGTCATTCATCCTTTGCTAGAAAGCACTAGAGAATGAAACGCAGCTTGTAATTGTTTGACATATTCCTAGAATCCAGGTCCTCTCCTCTGATAGTCTCTGTTATTTCCATTATGGTACTCAAGCAATAGAAGCATGATTCCTCCAAATTCACTTTTAAATAGTTGCTCCATTTGGAGATGAATTATAATTGGATAGGAATTATGGCTGGGAGTGAGGACAAAAAGAAGCAGATTTGAGATTTCAAACTACAAAATTAAGATTCTTCTTCTGATATCAAAGACATCAAATAGAAATTCAACACAGAAATGTTTTTCAAGAAAACTATAGAATTCTGCTACTAAAGCACGCGTTTCATCCACTCACTTGAGGATGGCAGCTTATTCCTGGGCCAGCCCATTAATGGTTGGTATTCAATTTATTTTATTTTATTTTATTTTTTTTTTGCCTGAGAGATTCTGATTAGTTTGGCGAGGTACAACAAGCACAGTATTGCTGACAACATTGTCAGGAGCATTGGTCCAATCTCCCATTAAAGGCATCTAAGAAAATAAGGTGGTGAAGTAAATCTGCCAGAGGATCCTAGAGAGCCCTTGACTGGCTTGAGCTTTTAATGCTTTACATAGGAAATACTTGTATGAGTCAAGCAATCGAGCAGAAAATAGGGATTGGGTCTAGACTCTAGCTTGTGGGTTTGGGGGAAAGAGACAAAGAACACACCAATTGGAAGCATTCACCTTGGAAGCCAAGGGATTTTCTAAGTCAATGATCAATCAGGGGGAAATGAGGAAGCTGGATGGGGAATGAAAACATTTCCAAATTCACGTAAACTACCATGAAATTCAAGGTGAAATCCTATTGTTGGAAAGGGCAATTCTAATACCTACTTACTTCAAAAGCTTCCATTCTCTTGGCAGTACTGCCTAATACCAAGAGCCCTTGGGATTTCAAGCTCCAATTAGCTGCATTGATTACAAACACAAATTACCATTAAACTCAGTTTTTCTGGATGAGTTAGAGAGAGGACTATTTATTTGGTCATTACCCTGGTCTGGGAAGCAATGGCTTCACTTGCATATCATCTAGAGATGGAAAAAACTAAATTCAGAATAAAACAATCCAAAATACTAATAAGAGAATACAAACAAGGAAAAGTTGGTCATGACCAGGTCATATTCAATCTACATTTTATAAACACTATATTTTTATGTAGTGTGTGATTTCATATAGAATGTTGTTTTTATATATTGAAATGCTCATAATTATTGATGATTCTTAAATTCATAAACATTAACTTGTGGTTTTTTGGTTTGTTTTCTTGAGTTTGTCTTAAGAAACAGCACTTATTTTGAAGTGAGACACATTAGGTTCATATCCTGGCTCTATTCACAAAGAATTCATTCATTCATTCATTTACTTAATAGAAGGTATGCCAGACACTTCCATAGGTACTAAGAATACAAAAAAGAACTATAAACTAAAAAACAAAATAAAATAATTTATATTCTCAAGAAACTTATATTCTACTGGATAAGATGTATAAGCAGAAAAATCAACATGAAATATATACTAAATAATATAGGGATAAGGTAGGCCCTGTATTAAAGACTGTATAATTGTTATCTCATTTGATCCTCACAACCACCCTGGGAAATGTGTGCTATTAGTATCCCCATCTTAAAACTGAGGAAACTGAGACAGAGATTAAATTCAGGATCACATAGCCAGCCAGGTTCTGAAGCTACATTTGGACCCAAGACTAACCAGTGCCCTGAGTACCTAGCTGCTTAAAATGGGTTTGAGATAAGTTGATCATTCCTCCTTCCCTTCAGCTACATTTCTGATTCCATTCTGGTGTGTTGTATAATGCTCTACCACCATGTACACTCTTATTGAGAAATAAGAAATTGGTTCTATTTGGTTAGCAATGACCAAGTCACTTCTTTGTAGACCTGTTTCCTCAATTGTAAAAATGTCAAGAGCTTGGACTGATGTCCTTTTTGGTTTTAAACCTGTGTAACATTTCAGGGATTTTCTACCTCCTCCTGTGATGGCAGATTAAGCCGAGTGCCTTTGCTGTATTGGAATGAGAATCCCTTAGGCCATGTCCACATACCACCAAACAACAATTTCTCCCATCTCAGCATCTCTAACCAAGAAGAATCAGGTTGGAAAATGTACAAAAGCTTCACATCGACCAAACCTTTCTGCCAAATGCTCTGGATGTCCCAGCACTGGAAGCTGATCTGCCAAGCTTTTGGGTCCAATACAAACAAAGCCATATAGCGAAACTTAAGATGATACAGTTTCAGGAGAAGACACTAAAGCAATGTGAGTCACTGTGAAAGTATAGAAGAATACAGGTGAGGGTCAGAATTATTTTTTCTTGCTTCCACAATGAGCTAACATGGTAAATGACTCAATATCATTCATGGAGGGCTACCTATTTCTGCAAACCTCCAGTTTTTCACTAAAAAAGCAGATAAAAAAGAAAAGAAAAAGCCCCAAACCCTTGTAGTATATGGAGTTATGTATGTAAGAGAAACAGAATTAGTACATACAGGTCTGTTACCAACTCCATCATTATATTATATAAGTTGCATTTATTAGTAACAATTACAAAGGAAAAGGAAGGATTTGGCTTTCAGTTAAAAACGATAGCATCAACAAACCATTTATCTTTGTTGTAAGTTTCAAGGAGTTATATGGAGAAATGGGAAACACTACTTCTTGAATTTATGCTGTCTTTTTTCCCTTCAGAGCATCAAAATCCAGTCTAGGATAATGCAATAAGCAATTTACAGTAAGAAAGAGAACAAAGTACCACAATTCAGTGAAGCTGGAGAAAGGAAAGAAAGGAGAGCTAGGCAAAATAGGTCTCTGGACTCTGCTCAATCTAAGATTTCTATTTTATTTTTCCCCTCACAATATAATAATGTGAACTTGAATTAGAAAGTCCATTTCAGCAAACCATGTGTATTAGGTTTTCTTGTGTGGGAACAAGAAGCCAAGAAAATGAAAAAAAATCATAATATACTTAGGTCCTTTGTATCATAGCATTAAAGGAGATCACTTCAAAGTTTCAAAGGACTTTATGTATGTTAACTCTTTTGATTCTCCCAAAAACTATGTGAGAAAGATGCTATTTTATAGGTAAAGATACTGAGATGTACCAGATAAAGTATGAGAACTGGGGTCAGCAAGATTCATCTTCCTGAGTTCAAATTTGGCACCTACTAGCTGTGTGATCCTGGGCAAGTCAGACCTCAGTTTCCTCATGTATAAAATGAACTAGAGAAGAAAATGGACAATCAATCACTGCAGCATCTTTGTCAAGAAAACCCCAAACAGAGTCATGACAATGAGATGAAGTGACTGAACAACAACAAATTGAGGCAAATAGAGATTGTCACTTACCCAAGCTCTCACAACTAGTAAAAATCTGAGGCAAGATTTAAACTCAAGATATGCAGACTTCAAGATTTTCCTGTTCCACCCAGAGTCTATCATACAAGATTCCATATCTTGCAGTTATTTGGAAGAAATGAACTATGGATGTGGAATCAGAGGGCCTGGTTATTCCACTCACTCTCTGACTCTGGACAACTTATTTAACCTGTCTGGCTTTCAGTTTCCTCATTGATAAATGAGCAAAGCCCACTCACTAGACAGCCACTCCAGTCTCATCTAGTTCTAAATACATGTTTTCCAAAGTTTAAAATGTTATATGGAGTCTTGTTTATTATTATTATCATCATTATTATAATTACTTGTGAGATGCATGAAACTGATGCTAAATAATGTGTGACTTTTACTTCTTTTAGACTCACTTTTTTTTTTGGTCAAATAGTCTTTATGGTTCCTTCTCACTTTAAATCTCTGATGCCACGATGCTCCATGCTAAGGACTTCTTTAAGTCCTTAACCTGATTTAAAAATGTATTCTAATAATTATTGCAATAAAACTGGTTTCCTTGGTAATACCATGCATTTTTTAATTTAAGCTTTTTATTTGCAAAACATATGCATGGATAATTTTTCAGTATTGACCTCTGCAAAATCTTGTGTTCCAAATGTTCCCCTCTTTCTTTTCACCTCCCCTATATGGCAAGTAATCCAATATATATTAAAATATATGTCATATCTGATATATGTATATGTATACATATTTATACAATTATCTTGCTGCACAAGAAAAATCAGATCAAAAAGGGAAAAATGAGAAAGAAAACAAAATACAAGCAAATAACAACAAAAAGAGTGAAGATGCTTATGATCTGATCCACATTCAGTCCCCACAAACCTCTCTCTGGATGTAGATGGCTCTCTCCATCACAAGATCATTGGAACTGACCTGAATCATCTCATTGTCAGAAAGAGTCACAACCATCAGAATTGATCATCTTATAACCTACTTGTTGCTGTGTATCTCCTGGTTCTGCTCACTTAGCAACAGTTCATGTAAGTCTCTCCAGGCCTCTCTGAGGTCATCCTGTTGGTCATTTCTTACAGAATAATAATATTCCATAACATTCATACACCATAACTTATCCAGCCATTCTCCAATTGATGGGCATCCACTCAGTTTCCTGTTTCTTGTCACTACAAAGAGGGCCACAAACATTTTTGTACATATGAGTCCTTTTCCCTTTTTTAAGATCTCTTTGGGATATAAGCCTAATAGAAAAAACTGCTGGATCAAAGGGTATGCACAGTTTGATAACTCTTTGGGCATAGTTCCAAACTGCTCTCCAGAATGGCTGGATCCATTCACAACTCCACCAATAACAATGCCATATATTTTAGATACTTAAAATGTTATTTTGAGAAGGAATTCATAGGTTTCACTGAATCACCAAGAACATACATGACACAATAAAGCTTGAGAACCTTTAACCTGTGGTTATTTGGCTGAATTTGCCAAGCAATTTTCCCTATACAAACCATCTCATTATATACCGGCCCAAATGGACCAAGATCCCATTTCTTTCAAACACATGACTTTAGTAGAGACATATCATGTTGTCTATTACAGGTAAAGAGGACTTGGGCTCAGTTAACATGATACTAAGCATCTGGAGACATGGAACCAGCTGAATGTTTGGCAGAGCCTTTCTGTCTCCATCCAGGGGTTCAGCACTGCATAGATACATCCTCTGAGAAGAATCTAAGACTTATAGTTGAAGAAATGAAATCCCTTTGTCCTAGATGCCTTTTCCTGGCGGATGTCTTGATCATTACCTTGTGTTAATTTAGACAAAAGAACACAGGTTCCAAAGCAGCATAAAAGGGACATTCTGTCTACTTGTAAAAATATTACAAAATAAAAGAAAAAAATAATAAGCATCAGCTCAAAGACAGGAGACAAAAATCAAAATTGCTGGAGAAAGATCAGGTTCCTTATTTTCTTTTAAAGACTTGGTGAGGTGAAGGAGAGGGAGAAGGATTGTTTAGGTTTGGGTAAAACATCTGAGCAGGAATAATAGCCCGGAAAATTCAAGAATGTTGTCACTTCTTTGCCCCCTGCAGACTCACTCTAATTCCATTTCTCCCTATTTGTAAATGACTGAGGGGAAGTCAGTAACAAAGCTCATAAGGCAGTTTGGTGAAGTTGGAAACAAAAGAGTCTGGATTTGAATCCCGAACCTGTTGTTTGCTTTCTGTAATCTGGGATGCTTCATCTCAGTGCTTCCATTTCATCAATAATAAAAAGAGACACACTTTCTAGCTGTGTGATCATGAACAAGTCTGCTCCTATTTTCCCCATCTGCATAAGGATAAGTTAGGTTCAATGACCTCTAAGGTCATTGATTCCATGACTTTAAAGGTCTCCTCCAGTTCTGAACCTTATGATCTTGTGGTTAGCAAGGATGAATGAATGCCAAGCATTTATTAAGCACTGATTGTGTACCAGAATCATGCTAAACCCTGGACATATATCAAAAGTTCAAAATCCATAAGAAAATTGACATATAATTCTGGGAGGATGCTCCTAAATTTGAGTCATTAACTATCTCTATTCATGTCTGAAGGAGGATGGATATCGAGGGAGCAGTGAGGTAGCTCACCTGTTGCTCTTCCTCAGTTTACTTGTTGCCTTAGTTAGGCTTGTCTGCCCAGTTGATGGCGACAGTTGTAAACATATAATTAATATAACTAACACACCAAACTAAATTTAATTAATCGAAACTGGTATGACTTAAAAACTGTGAGCTAGTGAGGATGTCTATCGCAAACATATGAAGACTTCCTCGTGTGCGTGGTGGATGAGAACAATTTGGTCCAACACATGTGAAGGGGGCTAAAGCAGAGGCTGCAGCTCAGACATTGCACCCACTGCACCCTGAGCCGTTGCCAGTCATCCTGACTGTTGCCCTGCCCTTAGACTTCAGTGATTCTGGAAGAGAAAAATGAGACTGACACCATGGTGCCATTCTGCCTCCCTTGAATCCCATTCATGTACAAGTCAAGATATCATCCCATGATGTCATTGATCCTCTTTGAATTGAAGGATGAAGAACATTATCTCCCTAGATAGCTCTCTTCCTTGTCCTTTAAATACTAATGAGCTAGGTGACGTCTTCACAAAATTCATCTTTTAGCCTGCTCTGTTTGCAGTATGTCAAATGAAAAAAAGGAAGAAAAAAAGTAGGAATTTAGACAACTAACAATATGAAACTTAGGACAATTGATGGAAAATCAAACATATAAAGCACAGCACCCCTAGGAAAAATAGTGTTCTCCTAAGCACAGCAAATCTTGCATGTGAAATGATATGTACTAGCTGAAATAGCATACCCATTTCTGAGACTGTCACTCAGGATTATTAGCTGGAAGGTCTGAGCCTGAGGCATTATTCTTTGTTTAAGAGCTGAAATATCACACTACTTTGAGAGATCATTTTTATGAATAGAAGGAAAATTCTTCTTTAAAAATAAAGATTACAACTTTGAGTCCCTTAGAGATAATCTAGTCCAATGTTTTCATTTTATACATGAGGGAAACTGATTCACGAAGAGATGTCAAGTAATAGCCTTCTCTACGATACAGGGTATTGAAGTATCTGAAAAGACCCGTTATTTTATTTTTGACAGCTGTTTGCAATAATCACTTATGCAAATCATGATCTGAGCCCCCATTCAAGACAACAATTTCCATCACCAGACCATGTAAGATGCCAATTCCTACAGAAAAGGCATTTAATTAAGATATAAATATGATGTCAATAAGTCCAACTTACTGTCAATACCTCTGCAGATAAAAGTTGGACCCGGGGGAGGGGATGGAATAGATGCTTCTTAGGAAGGGGTGAGGATTCATGAGAAGCTGGGGAAACTACCTGCTACTGCTCCCCACTTTTCCTCTCAGAATGCTCTCTATGGGGATTGGTGAATCTGACAAAACAGGTTGGAATAAACTTAAACTTTTTACTTTAACACTGGAGTTGCCAACATTCTGCTAGGACCTTCTGATTTTTGTTCCTCATGCTTCACATAGTGCCCCTATTTGCACCCTCACTTTCTATCTCTCTGTTCCAACTAAAGAGGCTTTCCTCTTTATCTCAGGACTATTCATGAATATCTCAAGACCCTCAATCTTATGCTCTTCCCATATAAACTCTTATCTCTTACCCTGTTGACTTTTTCCTAGTAGATTCGCCTTTCCATAAAATTTTCTCTTTTTCTTTCTTATCCTTGTCCTCTTGCAAATTTATGCTAGTTGAAACAATCCTTATGACAGGCCTTCCAGAAAGTCCTAAACTTTCTTCAGTGACCAGCAGTTGGAAGCATACTTGTTAGTCAGTTGTGTCTAATTCTCTGTAACTTTATTGTGGGATTTTCTTGGCAAAGATGCTGGAGGGGCTTGTCTCTTCCTTCTCTGCCTCGTTTTACACACGAGAAATTGATTCAAACAGGGTTAAGTGAGTTGCCCAATGTCATACAACTAATAAGTCTGAAGTCAGATTTGACCCACGGCACCAAGACTTCATGGTATCATTGACCCACGGTATCTTCTGCAGATTTTTGTCCTTAAAAAATAAATGGGCCTAAATTTCATTCAAGCCATAAATTGCTTTTAATTTTATTTTCTGTAAATAAGAAACCTCTCTCTCTTCTCTTCTCTTCTCTTCTCTTCTCTTCTCTTCTCTTCTCTCTTCTCTCTCTCCCTCTCTCTCTCTCTCTCCCTCCCTCCCTCCCTCCCTCCCTCCCTCCCTCCCTCCCTCCCTCTCTCCCTCCCTCCCCCTCTCTCTCTCTCTCTCTCTCTCTCTCTCTCTCTCTCTCTCTCTCTCTCTCTCTCCTTTCCTCCTGCTTTCCTCCTGTCTGTCTCTTCTCTGCATCTCTCTGTCTTCTCTCAGTGTCTCTGTCTCTGTCTCTCTCTGTTTCTCTGTTTGTCTCTCTCCTTCCCTCTCTCTTCTCCCTCTCTCTTCTTGTCTCTGTCTCTGTCTGTCTGTCTGCCTGCCTCTGCGCATGTGTGTGTGTGTGTGTGTGTGTGTGTGTGTGTGTGTGTGTGTAGGAATGGAACACATAACCAAACAGTAGATTTTAGACAAAGCCCCGGCCTCCTCCTCCTGGGAAATGAAATGTTTTTACATTAAAAAAATAATAATAATGTAAAAATTCCCAAAAGAAAGCCAGTGGCAAGGAGAAAGACTCCTTGGGGAAACATCAGAAATCCATATAGGAAAGAGAAGATAATAGAAAAATTCCAACAAGTGACAGGGTAAACCTTTGATACAATGTTCATATATATTGGGGAGAGGGGATAAGTTAATTCATCCCAGGAGACATTTACAAAATTGGGGAGGAAAAAATAATTGGGAGGGCCCTGTAGAGTTTACCCCCCTCTTTCCCTATACACGACCACCATCCTATCTCTTGGTCCTTTTTCTCTCACCTAAGTGGTTGCCTTGCTTCTAGTTTAGCCTTCTTTCTGATATAGAAGGATATTTAGAGGGTATGAAAGAATCTAGTAAGGGAGACAAGGGCTTACATTAGAAATAAAGCATCCCCCCAGGGCTGGAACTAGAATCTAGGCATTCAAACTCCCATTTCAATGCTCATTAAGACAATCCCCATCAGGGATTATGAGAAAACATATATTGTTCAAGCAGGGCTGAACTAGTGAAGACATCCTGGAACACAACTTGGATCTTCCCGCCTAAGTTATTGCAATAACTATTTAGTCTGAGAACAAAGAAAAAACCCACAAATTCAAATACAAAGGTATTTATAAGTTGGGGTGTGTTTGTTAATGGTAGCAGAGAACTAGAAAGTGAGGGGCTGTCCATAAACTGGGGAAGGCCTGGACAAAGTATGGTACATGAATGGACTGGAATCCCACTGTAATATAAAAATGATGAGGGGGAAGGTTTCAGAGAACCCTAAGAAGAACTGGCTGAACTGATACAGAATAGAGAGAGCCCAAGAACAATTTATATTGTTTATAGATAATTTATATAATAGCCACAATATTGTAAAGACAAATAGCTTTAATAAATTCAAAAACTCAAAGCAACACAGTGACCATAAGACTCATGATGAAATGTGCTACCTACCCACCTCCTGAGAGGTGAGGGAGCAGAGGGCAAATTGAGGCACATGTTTTAGGCTGCAGCCAACATATTCATTTTCCTGACCATATATATTTTTAATAAAGGTTTCATCTCTTTGTCTTTGTCTCTGTGTGTGTGTGTCTCGTTGTCTGTCTCTCTGTTTGTCTCTATCTCTCTGTCTCTGTTTCTGTCTCTCTCTCTGTGTGTCTGCATCCCTCTATCTCCACATCTCTTTTGTTTCTTTCTCTATGAATCTGTCTCTTTCTCTGTGTGTCTCTTTCTCTTCCTCTCAGTCTCTGTCTCCATCTCTGGGTTTCTGTCTTCATCTCTATCTCTGACTCTCCCTCTCACTAATTCTGTCTCTGTGTCTCTTTGTCTCTCTGTCTCTGTATATTTTTCTCTGTCTTTCTGTCCATTTCTGTTTCTATCTCTGTGCCCGTGTCTATCCCCATGACTCTCTCTTTTACTCTGTCTCTATCTTTCTGTTTACCTCTCAGTTTCTGTCTCCATCTCTATCTCTGTCTCTATACTCTCTGTCTCCATTTCTGTCTCCCTTCCATCTCTCTCTGTCTCTGTGTGTGTCTGTCACTATCTCTCTGTCTCTGGCTCTCTCTAACAGAGGAAGAAAAGGAAATTGAATTTTTGTTAATTGAAAAAAATCAAATTAATTTTTAAAAGAAGTAACTCAATCAATACCTGGTTTCATTTACAATTTTTATTCTTTTTCTATAGAAATGTTTGTATTTGTTGGTTTTTCAAAGATCAGAGAAGCAAAAACAAAATTAAATTAAAAAAAAACTACTTCATCATGGATTTGTTCACTGAAGCAACTAATTTAGAATTTAAAGACTTATCAACATAAATTACATTAAATGAGAAACTTAAATCTGTTACAGTCATTGCTACTCCCTCCTCTCTCCCATTTTGGCCCTTTTACAAAGCTCAGCATCTAAACCTCTCAATAAGGCTTGAACAAATTTCTCCCTTTCCATGTCAACATATCATTTTCAAGAACCTCAATTTTTTTTACTGAAATAAAACATGATTTATTTTTAACATCTGAAAGCTCTAACGAACTACTGAATAATAAAATAAAATGCTCCCTTTTAAAATAATAATGTGTATGGGTGCTGAACATGACCATTTCAGAGAAGACCTTTGGACCATGAGACATAGAAAGACTAAAAATTCACACTCATTCAGCAAATATTTCTAAGAAGCAAGGTAATACTATAACAAATTAACAGAACAAATCCCTCCCAAAGGCCCTAGGATTCTGTATTTGCATTCTCATCATGTAGAACTGATTTTTCCCCCATTGACTTCATCCAATAAATCAGTTGTTTTGCATCTTTTAGACACTGGCAGAGTCTGTCATCAGATTCGACATCTGAATGAGTCACAGGTTTTACCCACAGGGCCTTACATATACCACATTAAAAATAAAATCATTCAGGATCTATTTCTAAGTTTGTTTGTAGTCTGTTCTGGGAAAGGTTAAAAAACAAAGAAATAAAATAAAACAGATCAGACAGAATGAATCCTGATGTAAGAGTCTTGATAGAAGTCCTATATAACCAGGTGTTATGGTCTCTGATCATAGAGATTGTTGATGTGAATAAATCTAATTTAGCAAGCTATTGGGTAGTAGTATAGTACAGCAAGAATATCGATTCTTTTAATAGCTCTTGTAATTAAAAAAAAACAATCTTTTTTTTAAAGAACTGCAAAAAAAATGGCCAAGTTGATCATTCCATAGTTGGCTCTCTTATAGACTATGTGAATGATAGGAGAAATGATAAATAATATCTCTTTGGAAAGGAAGGGAGGGAGGGAGAAAGGAAAGGAGAAAAGAAGAGAGGAAGGGAGGAAAGAAGGAAGAAAAGAAGGGAAGGAGGGAAGGAAGGAGAAAGGGAAGATAGAAAAAAAGAGGGATGAGTGGGAATTTTCAGTCTTAGAAGAACTATAATAAAATATACAATATTATGTGTTACACATACACCAATAGTGATCTATTTATCTTTACCTTTCTTCTTTTTTGTTATAGTCTCAGTTCTTTTACTTTTCCTCAGCTGAATGAAAGTCATCCTGGCTCTCCCAAAGACCTCCAGAAAGTACTCAAAGTCAATTAATTGATGAATCTCATTATGAAATTTTAGGAAAACATTGTACAGTTAAAAAGCATTTAATTTGACTCCTATTCTAAAATTAGAGTTGCCTGGGGAACTAAAAATTTTAGTGATTTGCCCAAAGCAACACAGAGAGAGATCTTGAACCCAAGCTAAGCAGATTATGCAGCCAGTTCTCTAACCATTGTAACATGCAACACTCTACTTAAAATGACATCAGAAGGTGGAAGACAAAGAAAGTATAGAACAGAAGGAAACTTAGAAGCCATATTATCCAACCCCTTCATTTTACAGGTGAGGAAACTAGAGTCCAAAAAGTTAAGCCATTTGCCCAAGGTCACACAGATCATAAGTGATCATGAAAAGATTTGAGTGTCGATGTTCCCTGTGTTGATTTCTCTAAATCAAGTATACTGGCCATTGATTCATAGCTCCCATTTTTCAATCCATAGGGCAGAGCAAATATAAATATTATATATCTCCCCGTGAAATCTCTCAGTAAAAATATTAGTTTTAAAATCTTTATTGTATTTAGTATTAAATTTAATTGTGAAATGTCTACTACCTAAGCTAACGTACAATCAACATCTACAATACTATCACATTTCCACAAAGTAATGTCATCAACCCAAACACTTTGAGTCTCTAATTCAATTCAACACCATAGTCTATAATTTAATTAAACGTTGATCATAAGCTTTACCATAAGCACTGGGCCAGGCCTTCAAGGAGCACCATCACCTATTTCTCTCTAAAACATTGGTTGTGATCATTTAGATGATTTTATGTTTTTACTAAGATAGATGGATGGATGGATGGATGATAGATAGATGTGTGTGTGTGTATGTCCAGCCTTAAAATAAATCGCTATCCTCACCCCTAATGAAAAGAGGAAGGAGAATAGTGCTGTCAGTAGTATGATTTTGTAGATGTATATAAGCAATAATGAAGTATTTACTTAAAAATAAAGAAAAAAATGAAAGTATAATAGTTCACTTTTTCCCATTAAAGTTGAATACCTAAACATTGTTCCTGATATTATGTCACAGGGGACATAAATTTCTTTTACGTCTCTCAGGTTCATTTCCCTTTCCTAGACCAAAAAGAATGATATTTACCATAACGACTAAAGAAATGCAAACATTTGTTCTCACTGACTGAAGATTTGGGATAGAACAGAAGGGACACTTCTTTATGTCATCCCCAAAACAACTGTCACACAGTTCAGAGTTCTAGTCACAAGAATATGGTTATAACAATATAACCATATAGAATTAATTCTGAACATAAATCTTAATCCCAGAGCACATAAGAAAAAAACCATAGTATATGTATAATTATTCAGTGTTATTATTCAGAAAACACCTATATATCAAAACAAAACTAAATCAATACCATGCCAACCAATGTGATTATTATTAGGCTCAGTCTCTGAAACTCAGCATGAAATCTACCAGACCGTAAATTTGAAAGGAAGGAATTCAACATCAGTGCCATAAATCAAATTAACATTAGGATAAAATCTATTATAGTAGAAAGACATATTGAATAGAAATAGTTTTTTCAGTTGTATCTGCTTGTGGACTCCAATTTGAAAAAACATCATGCTGACTAAAGTGATATGCATGGATGTGTGTGTGGACATACATGTATATACATATGTAAACATGCATACCTGTGTATATATGTATATCTTCTCAGCTTATTTAAAAAGGAAAGGAGGGGGCAGCTAGGTGGTGCAGTGGATAGAGCACCAACCTTGAATTCAGCAGGACCCAAGTTCAAATTTGGTCTCATACACTTTACACTTCCTAGCTGTGTGATCCTAACTTTGTGACCAAAGCCTCAAAAAAAATAAATCAATAAATAAAAATAAAAAGGAAAGGAAATAGAACAGTTTAAACCATAACATAAAAAGAGAAAAAAATGTTTAAGTATCTTTTTAAAAACATATAAGATAGATGGGTCTTCAATTTATGCATTTCCAATTATGTATTTTTAGTCATTTCAATAATAATAACAGTAACTTATATTTATCATTATATATGCATATATACATATATATTTGTTATTATTTACCTGCAGCATCTCATTTGATCTTTCTAGCTGCTGTGAGAGTCTTAGTACAGATATTATCACCCTCATTTGACCTACCTACCTCCTAAGTCCAGTTTTCTATCCACTGAATAATTCTTATTTCTTGGTAGATCAGAAGACCTCTAAGGTAATTTTTACCTCCAAATCTATGATCCATTCATTCTTTCAAATCAGAGAATAATGCTGTTTGGTGTCACAAGAAACAGAAATATCTTGGATATAGATGTACATAAGGTATATGTAGAAGACAACAGCTATAGATTGAGTTAAAGAACTGGACAGAAAGATGGCCTGAAACTGATAAACTTTCCAATGATATTCTGAGGAGGAAAAAAAATAGATAGATAGATAGATAGATAGATAGATAGATAGATAGATAGATAGATATAGATATGTAACATGGTGGTTCAGTTATTACAAACTTTGACTTTGTTATATACTTCCATGTATCTAATCTATGATGATTTGGCCCATTCAATGAATACTGACTTTGCTGCTCATGAATAAAAGATTTTAACTAACGATGGTTTTATCCTGCAATCTTCTTTCCAACACTAGAAAATAAAAATTCATTAGTCTTCTTCAATGTCATCCTTTTTTAATTTTTTGTAGTAGTAATCACTACTTGACTAACTTAAAAATTTTTAGTGCAGATTCTCCTCAAAAGATTTTTCCTGACAGAATTAGCAAAAGCACCCCTATGTTATTTGAAAAATACTTATAGCAAGTCACTTAACCTATACTTACTTCAACTGTAAAAGGAAGATAATGATAGTATCAACTTCAAAGGTTTTTAGATCAAATGAGATAATATCTGTGAAAGCATACAGTAGGCATTATATAAATGTTTGTTCCTATGTCTTCCTCTCCTCATGAGGTTGGATTTCACCTCAGATAGATAAGTCTTCTTAATTCCAGACCCCACACTCCATTCACTATGGCACCTAGCTATTCTTGCTTACATAATAGTTAATTAAAGGGAACTTTATTAGTAAATATTTTATTTAAATTTTAAAATTTAAATCTATTTAAATTTATTAGTAAATCCACAATGGATAATCTCAAATTAATATCAGTTATTCAACATCTTACCTCTGTACTCTGGGGGAGTAAATGTATGGCAGTTGTCTCACTCAAGTTATCCACCCTCTGCAGGAATAAATCCCTATTTCTTTAAGGTTGCAGGGATTATGATGGCTCTAGATTTCAATTTAATATTTCCAGTTACACCTCAAATGTGAGATATTTCCTCCTAACATAACCATATGCAACATCTGCCGGGCTAGTAAATATACCCACCAAAGAGGCTATAATTGACCCAAGTAATAGAACACGAATGTCAGTAGAGTCCAATTATTCTCAAGAAATTCAAAATTGGCACAGTTCTTTTATGAAAAGGGTCGAAAAGTTCCCCGGGGTTGTCCTTTCACATATTCACATCTCCTCCCCACATCTTCTGGGTAACTCCTCACCCCTGTCATTTTCCAACCCTCCACCCCAACCTCCAGAAACAGAATGGCCATCTCTGACACCTGGCAGTGCCCACTGGGCACCCAGCAGCTCAACTTTGTCTCATTTCTCATAGATTTTCATTTGAACATGGTCCTGTGCTAACACCACCATTCTCCCAAGTTTACCTCTGGGACCGTGAACGGGATGGTCTTTATGAACAGATGGTCTTTTCAAGGAAATGTAGCTCCATTTAAATACAGACAAATGTGCTGGAAACTAATGGTCTTGGGGGAGCATGAGCTTTAAAATGGAAAATATGAGTGCACAGGATGCTATCCGTTAATTATGCTGGACTTTTTTCTCCCCTCAAAGACAAACTAATTACTAATGAAACACAATGAGTAGTAAATAGGTACCAATGAAAATCCAAACAGATGCTTATTGATGGTTTTTGACTGAACACAAATACATACATACGTACTCCTTCCCTCCTCTCCCCCACCCCACCCCACCAGTTGTTGACGTATTATTAGTAACTGGTGTGAAGCGACATTAGTCACCCCCTGCTTATTTTACTTTCAAAGACAACTTGACAAATGTATTTTGTCGGAAGCAGCTGGGACCTCATTTTTTAAAGAGTTGGATTACCAGGAAGAGAACGATCAGAGGAAAGAGTCTTTGGTACCCAGTGTGTTATCTGGCAACTCCAGATTTGTTTTAGGGTGCAATTGAAAAGTTTTCTTTTTTAAGGAAACTACAATTCAAATGAGAAGCATATGCTTAATTTTTCCTTCTGCTATTCATTCTTCCAGCCTATATCCCCTTCTACTTTAAACACCCCTAAATCTTCTCACAAGCTGAATAATCCCATACCATTGTCCCCATAATAAACCACCATTTGCGTGATGAAGATTTGGTTCTTTTTCTCTCCCCTCACCATATTCTTTTGCATTCAACCAGAATTCACTTGGGATATGAGCTTCTGAACTGAGGGAAAGGCAAATAATGTTTCTCTGTATGATATCTCGAAACCCTGGTTACCAAGATGACTTCAGAATATTTGTGGACATTTAGCTATTTCAGCTATGTAAGAAAATCAGGTCAGGGTGCTGAACACCCGCTTTCAAGAAACTCTGAAATTGGGAATTAGAGAATTTTTTTTCTTATAAGTCTGTAATACCATATATTAATTTAAACGATTCCCTGAGAATGATTCTATGGCCCAGTTAAATAAAGCTCTAGGAAATGAATTTCAATCCATAGCAATCTGAATCCTATTTGAAAGCAGTCAGCTCTCTAAGGGAAAAAATAAGGAGAAATGAAGAGGCTCTGGTTCCCAAGTCCCTTGATAATCACAAAAGAATATGGGTTTTTTTTTCTTCTTCTGAAAATGTTGAGTTTGGTAGGGTAGTGGCAAAGCTATAATAATTCCTAAGAACCTCTAAGGAAAATGACAGTGTGTTCAATAACTTCAGAACATATAAGGAGTAAGATATTATAGTGTCAAGAGTGTCCCAAAGGAATAAGAGGGAAGGCTATTGCAAATCAGGGAAATATTTAAAGAGAGTAATCAGAATGGGGACATGGAGTTTGAAAGAAATGCTAATAGTTAGACTGGAGTAGATAAGGATAGAGGAGGAAGAGGAAGAACCATAACTATTCTGTTGGTCAATTTTCTTATCTATGGGACTTGGGCAACTTGAAAGTCCCATTATTCTGGGATCCCATGTCCTTCTAACAAAGTTCTGTCTATACAGAATGACTGCAATAGCTTTAGCCTCATGATATGTTGACCATCTCAATTTTAACAAGCTTTGATCTTCATTCCTTTAGGTGGATATTCCTAGGACCTCCTTGAGATGAATATTCTACTCTTAAAAAAATCTTAACTTCTCCTTCTCCTTAGGTTTCTCCTTGGATGCGCCTTATTTCTGACCCTTCCATATCTCTCTCTTACTGAATTTTTGATTTGTCCTTGTCCTGATGTTCAGACATCTTTCTCTCATTTTGTGGCCTATCTGACTATACTTAGCCATTTACTTTTCCAGTGCCTACTCCACTAACTCAGTTCATTCAGCTATGTACTCTCAAATACCCTAGAATCTCCCAACTCCTTTGGACTTTCTTTCATACCTGTTCATCAATCCCCAGTCCCTAGTTACTCCCACCAACTACTTAACTCTGTTCCACATCAAACAATTGTTTAAAAAGACTACACTGACTGGGAAAATTCATGCTGTAACCTCAATGGGCCTTTTCTGCTGCTCAAAAAATTTTGTTCATCTCATTGATTCTGATCACAATCTTCAAAGTGGACATTTCAGATATTTCTCAACTCTGTGATCTCATCATTGCCTTTCCCCTCCATTTATTCTCTTCTGACATCATTTCCTACTATTCTGAGAAGATTGTGGTTATATGACTTTATCCTTCAGCTTTTTGTCTTTTCAGTTATTTTTTTAATATATATATTTTATCCAGTCTTTTTATCCCTTCTATTTCAGAGGAAGCATTACCATTTTTCTCTCCTAGGTTTGGTAACCTCTTTACATTTCCTTTTTAAGGAACTTATTCTATTTATTTTACCTCGTTGGCTTGAATTTTTGCCAAATATGTATATATATACATATATTTATATATATACATGTATATATATGTGTATGTATATATATATATATATATATATGTATGTAGAGAGAGAGAGAGAGGAGAGAGTTTGTATTTACCTTTCTAAAAGAATAAATTCCTCCTTCCCATTCCCTCAAAACTATCTCTTATAACAACAACCTTCCCCTCCAAAAAAAACCTTAAAAAGAGGGGAAAAGTCATTTTAGCAAAACTAACTCAAATAAAAAATTCAGGAATCATAACCCCCCACACCCCAATCCTCCATTTCTGATAAGTGGAAGATGTGCTTTCTCATATCTTTCTTAAGGACAAATTTAGTCTCACAGAATCCAGTTTTAATTGTCTTGTTACTTTTGTTTTCATTTATCCTGTTATAATTATTATGTATATTGTTTTTCTGATTCTGTTTAATTCCCAATAAATCTTCTCTCTGAATTCTCCACATCCATTGTTTCTTAGAACGTAGTGATATCCCCTATCCTATTTAGTCACTTTCAATGGCATAATCTTTGTTTCTAGTTTCTTGGTCCTGCAAAAAGTGTTACTTTAAATATTTTTGTATTCATAGGGTCTTTTTTTTCATTTTCTCTCTTGGGGTATATGTCTAGCAGTGCAACCTTTGGCCTAAAGAGTATTTGACAAAGGACAGTTTGGTGTTTGTTATAATTTCAACTCTTTACACTAAATCCTAACTGTCTACAAACATGCTTAGATCTGCTCTTGCATAAAATATTCTTCCATTGATTCTGTCATTACAACAAGCTCTTACCTACATTCTTTCTTCTATCTCTTCTGGCTTTAACTATATATCTTTAAAATATTCAATATTCCTCATTCCATTTAGATCTGATTCTTTGCAAACTTCTGAGGAAAAATGGACATATCTGAACAACTGAACAACAACTCAATAAACTGACTTTGCAAATGGTTCCTAAGGACCTTTTAATTGTCAAGTCACAGGGCTTTTTGTTATTTTCTCTTTGACTAGCACATAACAGGTTGACCACTCACTTCATGTTTAAGCTCTCTCCACTTTTAGCTTATTGCTCCAATATCCAAATTCCCCTCCAATGTCAAGAAGTCACTCCTCCTCTGGCTCCTTTCCCTTTTTCCACTTAATAAATTTGCCTTAATGACTGACTAAGTCTATAAAAGACTGAAACCTGGAAGAGCCTTTAGAGACTGCATAGTAAAAAGAAGATTAGATTTGAGTCAGAGGACCTGGATAAAATCCTAGCTTTTTCCTGATTACATTTATGACTCAGACAAGTCAGTTAGTTTACCTGGTCCTCAGTTTCCTTAAAAGTAAAATGAGGGTTTGAACTGGATAATCTTGAAGGTTCCCTGTAATTGTATAGTATATAAACTTTACATATATATATATATATATATATATATATATATATATATATATATATATATATATATATATATATATATATATATATATATATATATATATATATATATATATGTGTGTGTGTGTGTGTATATATATATATATATTATAACTTTATATACTATTATCTTAGTCCAAACCTTCACTTTCAGACAAAGAACTGATTCTTATTAAAATTCTCTCATTTCCTTCTTCGTATTTTCATTTACTTACAGGGTTTCTCAATTCTATGAGATGAGTCCCAAAACTATACCACTGATTTAACCTACACACTGCTTCTTAATCATATGAAATTGTAGGGATTAGGGAAATAGTTAACAAGCATGTATTAAATAAACATCCAATCAGTAAGAGACACTGTGCTCTGCCAGTCTCTAGGGATGTCAAGGCAAACTAAAGCTGTTTCTAATCTCATGGAGCTTACGTTTATTGAGAGAAATAATACACACATTTCTAAGTATATGCAAAATCCATGCAATGTAATTTGTAAGGGGAAAAGCACCAGGATCTTGGAAGAATCAAGAAGAGAAATGTTTGAGCTGAGGAGAACTACTGTAGGAGAGCAAATGACCACCATTTAGCCAAAGAAGCCATTGTCTCTTTCATGAAGATAAATAAATTGTCATCTGCTTTTTAAATAAAATGTTCCTACCTCATATTCAGTGTAATATTTTTTTTGTTTTGTTCTCCAAGTAGGAAGAGAAGCCATGAAAAGGAGAATTAGTGTAATGACAAGATTTAGAATTCAAAAGACCTAGATTTGAATCCAGTCCCCACCATTTCATAGTTTTGCCATTCAGAATGTGACATTTAACTTCCTAGAGACTCAGTTGACTCAATTAGAAAATGGAGATAATCATACCTGTGCTACCTGTGCTGCTTGGGATTTGTTGTACTAATAGAATGAGAGGAAATAGGTGAACCATTTTGTGAAACATTAAATGTAAGCTATTATTATAACCTATTATTAGCAGCCTGTTCCCCAAAGAAGAAAGAGCCGGGTCTTTGTTTTTCACCTTTTCTTGTAAATTTGATGAACAGTAGTTCCATGTGTGAAATTAGGCTCATACCTAATTCTGTCAACATCCCATAGAGGGAGAGATCTGGGTCAGTCTGGCCTGTTCCGATTGCCTAATCAGGGATACGGGAAATATCTCTTTTTCCACTAGAAGAAACAAAAACGGTCTCTATTTTCTACCTCACCTACTCTGCATTTCATTCTTAATACTGTCTTGCATTAAGCAGGACTGATGGCAAGGCAATCAGCCCACCCAGTAAGGAGTGAATGCACATAAAAACTCTTGGTTTTGTGTGCTCATAATATTGACTTTCTGAATGCCTTAATGACTCTGCTTGAGCACAATAGCAGGTCCTCGGAAACAGGATATCACACATAGCGGAGCTGTTAAGGGCTCTGCATGACTACCTGTAATGAGTTCCTACAGAACATCACCTCAGTAGTTAATTATTAAGGCCTGGGATGGACCATGCAAAGTCAAATCACTGGTGATTCTTGGTCTGGCTCATATAGTCATGGATTTAAGGGTTCAAGGACCTTCAAAATCACTAGGGTCAACTTCCATATTTTACAGATGTGGAAACCAAGTCACAGAGAGGTTTAATAATTTACCTCGGGCCACACAGCTAGAAAGGATTTGAACCCTAATTCTAAGACCAGGTCCCAATTTATTATACCAGACTTTTAAGACTTCAGTTTAGGTATCATCTCTTCAATATTTTAGATTCTGGAAAAATCACTTTTCATTATAGGTGATTCTTTGTGACTATAAGTTTCAGAGAATTGTTGACCTGCAATCCAGGTCACCCAAGACTTCCTCACCTAGAAGTTCCTTACACCAATAAAATCACGGTTTTGATCCTTTGCTATATCTTTGTTTAGTATTTGTAGTAGGTTCATCTCTGCCTAATTCAGCCCCCAACTCCATTTTTCTAATTCTAAGTCTAATTTTCTAGCATGCTACTGTAGTGAAGGATAACCCTTCACTATGAATGTTGTAAAAGGCAGCAGTCCAAATGGAGAACTACTGAAAGACTAAAAATAAAAAACACAGACTCTAATATACAGAAAAGTTGTAATCGAGTGTTTTAGATGGGGAGAGATAGGAAGAATACTGGACTATGCCCCAGAGTATACTGGAAATTGTTTAAAACTTCAATCTCCTGGGAGGAAATGTATACATGACACATTTTAAAGTTTAATCTGTACCATTAACATTTTCCTGGTCACTTTCTTAAATCTAACCAATCAACAGAACAATAAATCAAGTACTGATTTACGGTATTTAGCAATGTCATAAAGATAAATGCTCACACAGAAAATTTAACAATCTGCTCTCACGAGGCAGTTTGAGCTGGTTAAAGCACATCCCTGTGTCCTAGTCTGAATTATTAGACCTTGAATTTCATCTCCTTGGAAAAAAGTTTATTTCCTTCTAGCAATGGATTGCCATCATCTGTCTCTCATCTGCAATACAAAGATTTTTGAAGGAAAAATAATATTTGTCTAGAGAAGCATTTTGAACTTTTCTAAATAAATGTTTTCTATAAATCCAAAGTATGACTCTTTCTTCTTTTTCTTTATTTTCTTGTGCAATGAAGGTTAATGAATGGCAACTCAAGGAACAAGGTGATCATAGATCATAAAAGTGCAGAATCTCAGCAGAGAAGAGCCAGGAGGAACCTTAGCATTCTTAAGGGATAAAAATCAGCTTTTACTTAAGAGCTTCCATAGATAGGACAACTGCATCCTGTGGCAGTCCATTCCATATCTGTGCAATAGTAAGGGGCAGAAAGCCATTTCTTCCATTGAGTGTAATTCTGTCTCTCTTCTTCTTCTACTCAGAGCTCCTATCTCTATTGTCTGGGAACAAACAAGAAGTTATATTACTCTTGTTAAATACCTCAAATCAATTATCACCTCCTGCTTAAATCCTTTATTATCTAGGTGTAATCTTAATAGTTTTTTCAAATGATCCTGGTAGGATATAATCTTAGAGCATCTTTACCACCCTTCACTAAATATTTGACAATTTATCTACATTCTTCCTGATACCTGGTCTTCAGGATAGAACATAAATAGTCCAGACCTGGTAGGACCAGAGCAGAGCTTAGAGAGACTGTGATAATCTTGGTCATTGACTATGCCTTTCTATAAAACTGATGATCACATTCAGTTTTTTGTTTGGTTGGGTTTTTGGCAGTATCTAGTGTTGGATGGCACCACTGATTCATACTGAGATTGTACATTTCTAATCCAGCCATATCCCTGACAAGTTTTAAATAAATATAGGATCATATCACCCAATAAGGGGAAACAAGACTTTCCAAAGTAAAACAAAATAGATCTTAATATCAGCAACTTAACTGCAAAGGGGAAGTTGGCAGAGTAGAGAAAAAAAACATTCCTAGAATACATGGCTCATAATCCTGAAAAACAAGGGACTTGCCAATTATGAAAGATCTCATGTGTCTATCATAAATACATTATTGAAAAGGCACTTAACATATTTTTTTGAAGTGACTCAATTGACAGGAGAACTATTTTAAGAGGAATGGAGTAATACCAGAAGTTTTAAAAATTGGTAGGGAAGTTAACTGTCTTTCCGCCAAACTCATTTATAATTGGAAAAACTAAGCCTTGTGGGATATAAATGAATTGCCCAAAGTCACCCAGCTACTGATATAGTCAAGATTTGGACTCAATGCTTTTATTCCAACTCTGACTTGGGATGCTCTTTTGCATGAGCTCTGTATGCATTTATGTCCTTAACCAGGTAAGAATTGGAAAGATCTGAAGAGATGAGATTGCCAAGGCAAAGAGAGAACTGTGAAAAATAGTAATAGCTGATTGTCCTAGTCTTTGGTCATATTAATTGCCTCTAGGCATTCTATAAACTTTTCCCTGATACCAGGAACATTCCCTGTGTTTTAGACTTGATTTACATTGCCTTCAACACATCAGGAATTCAATGTACTCTGATCTCAATGATGTGAAATCTCTATTGGTACATCTCAGAACCTATTTGGGGCTTCTACTACTTGGAGACTCTTGCCCATGTCTTTCTATTAATACACGTGTTTCAATATGCTGAGGGTCTTGTTTTATTTAGGTTTTCTGATTTGGGGTTAGATGTCATTAAAGTGCAGGGATTTTCCAGAAGTTATCTCTTGTTCTGGTAGCCAGATCAGCCACTTTTCTTTATGTATTCAAACTATTTTTCCATTTTTTTCAATTTTAATATATTGCAGTTTATTCACAAAGACTATAGACCATTTCATAGACCTTCATGCAACCTTCAACTTTAGTCTATTTCCCTCTTTTTTTCTGTTGCACTACTGCATACATTAAAGCCTGAACCAAAACTCATGATTTTCATCACTTATTATAATGTCTGACATATAATAAGGATTTAATAAATGCTTGTTGATAGAATGACTTATGAAAATATCCCCAGATCCCATTTGACTAATGACCTGCCCCATCAGGGCTCATGGCAATTGAGCACTTCTATAATACACTTGTCATGTATAATATCATGCTTTTTTAATCAAGCATGTTGTGTATATGTACATTTGTGTGTGTTATCCTTTTCTAAGAATATATGTTTTATTAGAGAAAAGACTATTATATCTAAATTTTGTATATTTCCCAAGGACAGAAACATTTATCTATATAGCATAGAGAAGCTATCAAAAGATCAAGTAACAAGGAAAGATCACAGAAAGGGGAAAAAACTCGGGAGTGTGGGTCATGGAAACCAAAGGAAAGAAAGAAGAATTATTCCTGGTATCAAATGCTACAGGAAAATACTAAAAAAATTAAGGAAGAAGAAGAAAAAAACTATTGGATTTAAATATCAGGTCATTAGTGCTTTGAAGAGGTATAGTAAATAAAGGTTGTGATAGAGAGGGCAGACAAACTGTAAAGCATTAAGAAGTAATTTTGTGAAATTGCTGGGAAAATTGGAAATTAGTATGACAGAAACTAGGTATTGATCCACATCTAACATCCTATATCAAGAAAAGGTCGAAATGGGTTCATGATTTAGACATAATGAGTGATACTATAAACAAATTAGAAGAACATAGGGTAGTTTACCTCTCAGATCTGTGGAGGAGGAAGGAATTTAGGGAAAAAAAAGAAGTAGAGTACATTATGGAATACAAAATAGATAATTCTGATTATATTAAGTTTAAAAGGTTTTGTACAAACAAAACCAATGCAGACAAGGGAAGCAATAAACTTGGGGGGAAATTTTTGCATCCATGAATTCTGACAAAGGTCTCACTTCCAAAATATATAGAGAACTGATATAAATTTATAAAAATTCAAGCCATTCTCCAATTGATAAATGGTCAAAGTAAACGAACAGACAATTTTCAAATGAAGAAATTAAAACCATGTGAAAAATGTTCTAAAGATATTGGTCAAAGAAATACAAATGAAGACATACATCTCAAATTGGCTAAGATGAGAGAAAAAGATAATGATAAATGTTGGAGGGGATGTGGGAAAACTGAGACCCTAATGCATTGTTGGTGGATTTGTGAACTTATGCAGCCATTCTGGAGAGAAATTTGGAATCTTGCCCAAAGGGCAATCAAATTATGCTTACCCTTTGACCCAGCAATCTCACTACTGGGTCTGGATTCCAAAGAGAGGGGAAAGGAGGGAAAGGGACCCACATGTACAAAAATGTTTGTAGGAATTTCTTTTTGTTGTAGCTAGAAACTGGAAACTAAGTGGATGCCCATCAGTTGGAGAATGGCTGAATAAATTATGGTATCTGAATGTTATGGAATATTATTGTTCTGTAAGAAATGACCAGCAGGAGAAATACAGAGAGGCCTGGAGAGACTTACATGAACTGATGCTGAGTGAAATGAGCAGAACTAGGAGATTATTATACATGGCAACAACAAGACTATATAATGATCAATTCTGATGGAGTGGCTCTCTTCAACAATGAGATGATTCAGGCCAGTTCCAATGGTCTTATGATGAAGAGAGCCATCAGCATGCAGAAAAAGGACTGTGGGAACTAAGTGTGACTCACAACATAGCAATTTTACTTTTTTTGTTTTTTGCTTGCATTTCATTTTCTCTCATTTTTTCCTTTTTTGATCTGATTTTTCTTGTGCAATATATTTATGGAAATATGCTTAGAAGAATTGCACATATTTAATAATGGATTATTTGCCATTTTGGGAGGGTTGGGGAAAAGGGATACAAAAAAATCTGGAATACAAAGTTTTGCAAGAGTGAATATTGAAAATTATCTATGCATATGTTTTGAAAATGAAAAGCTCTAATAAAAAAGAAGTAATTTCATGGTGAAAAAGAGGAGAAAGAATTTGAAGGCACCACCAAGATAGCAAAGTAAAGAAGGTACTCGCCTGCACTCTCTAAAATTTGCTTCCAAACAACTATAAAATAATATCTCAGAATGAATTATTGAGCAGCAGCACTAACAAAAGAATGGGGTAAAATTATTTATTTTAGTCCACAACAAATTGAAAGGTAAGCAGAAAAGGTCAGTTTCACTGGGATAAAAGTAAATGCAGTTCAGTACAGAGTATGTCCAGTCAAGCAGCAGCTCATATCCCCCTAGCAAGCCAATAATGAGGTCCAGGCCAGCTTTGCACTCACAATGAAAGAAATTTAGAACTTCTCCATGCAAAGCCTAATTTTAACCAAGTTAAAAGTTACTTAATAGACTGGGAAAAAGAGGGGAGTATAAAGAACCTGACCACAGAAAGTTACTTTTGTGACAAGGAAGATAAAAACACAGAGAAAAACTGTCAAAAAGCCTGAAAGAAAAATATAAATTGGTCTCAGGCCCAAAAAAAAGAACTCCAAAAAGAGCTCATAGAGGATTTTTAAAATTAAGAGAGAGAGAGAATTAAGAAAGAGAAGAAAAAATTGAGGGAAAAAATGAAAATGATACAAGAAAAGCATAAAACAACTATCAATAGCTTAGTAAAAAAGGAAGAAATTGGGGGAAAGCTGTACAAAAATTCATCAAAGAAAACAATTCATTAAAAAAAAAAAACAGAATTGACCAAACAGAAAATAAAGTACAAAAGCTCACTAAAGAAATAAAAAAGTTCACTCGTTAAAAATTAGGATTGGGAAAATGGAAGCTAATGACCCCATGAGACAAGAAAAAATAATAAAACAAATGAAAAAAATAGAATATATGATCTGGAAAAATAATGACCTGGAAAACAGATCCAGAAGATATAATTTAAGAATTATTGGGCTGCCTGAGAGCTACAATCAAAGGAACAGAAACATCATATTATTAAGGATATTATTAAGGACATAATTATTAAGGACAACTGCCTTGATATCACAGAACCAGAGTTTCTAAAATAGAAACTAAAAGAATCCTCTGATCACTTCCTAAAAATGATCCCCAAATAAAAACTCCCAGCATCATTATAATCAAATTTCAGAACTCCAAGGTCAAAGAGAAAATAGAAGTACCCAGAGAAAAACCATTTTAAAAATCATGTAGATACAATCAGAATTAGGTTGAGTCATATTGGAAATGGTCAAAAGATATAAATAGCCAGTTTTCAGATGAAAATAATCAAATCTAATTATCTATTAAATTGCTTTTAAGTTACTATTGATTATAGAAATGCAAATTTAAAAGCTTTGTAGTACCAATACAAGTTGACTAATATGAAAGAAATGATAAATAAATGACTTTGGAAAATTGGAAAACTAATGCATTGTTGGTGGAGTTGTAAACTGGTGCAACAATTTGGAAGAATGATTTGGAACCATACCCAAAGAGCTACAAACTTGTGTACACCCTTTGATCCAACAATACCACTACTAGGTTTGCATCCCAAAGAGATCTTTAAAAAGGGAAAAGAACCTATTTCTTAAAAAAAAAATCATTCCAGCCTCTCTTGTGATATCAAAGAATTAGAAACTGTATGATTTTTCCTTAGTTTCATTACCCATCAATTGGATAATGGCTGAACAAGTTGTGGCACATAATTATAATGGAAGTCTATTGCACTATTTTAAAAAATGAATAGAATCCTTTTAGAAATATATGGGAAAATTTTACATGAACTGATACAAAGAGCAAGGAGAACCAAGAGAACATTATACATTTGATAACAGCAATATTGCATAGTGATCAAGGGAGAATGACAATTATTCTCAAACAATTTCAGAGGACTCACGATAAAAAAAATTATACTCTTCCAGAGAAATAACGGAAGGAATCTGAATACAGACTGCAGCATACTATTTTTCACTTTCTTTCTTTCCTTCTATCTCTTTTTTTGGTCTGTATTTTCTTTTACATCCTGAATAAAATGGAAACATGTTTTGCATGATTGTACATATATTACCCATATCAAATTGCTTGCCCTTTCAAGGAGGGTGCTGGTAAGAAGGGGAGAATTTGCATCTCAAAGTTTCACAGAATGAATGTAAAAATTGTTTTAACATTGTTTAATCATTGGCAATAAAATAAAATAGTCATAAAATTTTATCACTCAAAAGATTAAATTAAATATGGAACTTGACAGTCTACACAAATAGAATGATTGTAAAAAATTTCATGTGGATATGAGTCACTTTCATTTCTGTTATTAACATATGGTAATATATATCAACAACATTAAGTCACTAATAAGTGATATTTGAAATTGTTTTCTCAATATATTGAATATATACATGTTGAATGTGTCTTAGATAATTCAGGCCAATTCCAATAGAATTGTGATAGAGAGAGCTATCTCCATCCAAAAAGAAGAATATTGGGACTAAGTGAGGATCAAAATATAGTATGTGTACCTTTTTTGTTGTTGTTTGCTTGCTTCCCCCCCCCCATTCTTTTTCTTTTTGGTATTATTTTTTCTTGTGCAGTATGATAAATGTTGAAATATGTGTAGAAGAATTGCACATGTTTAACCTATATTGGGTTACTTGCTGTGTATGAGAAAAGGGTAGTAAGGAAGGGAGGGATCCCTGAAAAATTTAGAACACAAGGTTTTGCAAGAGTGCATATTGAAAACTATCTTAGCATGCATTTTAAAATAAAAAACCCTATTATTTTAAAAAAAGAGAATATACGTAGCTAGCAAGGAATTATGTTTTGTTCACTGTAAGTTGGCATAAAAATATAATTTGATCATATATTTTGTAAAAAGTGAAAGCAGAAAAGATAGCCTATATCCTTGGAAGTTCAATGCTGTCCAAGAGGACACAAGTACCTACAAGAGATTTTTGTTTATTCTCTATCATTTTTACAGATTGGAACACCTGACTGTGTTTGGGGCAGCTGGAAAGAAACCAACCGTTTTTCTGAAAATACGATTATTAACACTGCTACTACTAGATTATGATTCTAGTTTGGCTGCTAATTTGCTGGGTGATTTAAAAAAAGTCACTTTACCTTTTTCTGAATGGTAATCAGTTTCCTAATCTATAAAATGAGTTGGTTGGATTAAATAAACTCCATGTTCCCTTCCAGGATTAAATGTGTCTTTCTGACATATTCTCCAAACATTTCCTTGATTTCTTTTTTAATGAATAAAGGACAGGCACATTTATTTAGATATGGAGCACATGTGCCTTGCTTCTTTGACTCAATAGTATCCACACAACAAAAATTAAGCGCCTGTAAAAAGGAACATACTGAACTTTTCAAGTCACAAAGAGGCTATTACAAACAACTGGAAGGACTCCTTTTCCTTTTTTCCTTTTTATAATACAAAGAACCTTGACAGAGTGCTTTGAAGAGGATTCAACTTTGTACTGTGATAAAGTCAGTCTATGGAAAGTAATTATGTAGTGATTATACCCTGCCCACATCCTAGGCCAACTCTGAACATGAAATCTTCCACTTATACAGTACCTTAGTTTCTGTTGCATTTGCAATAGAAATAAAATTTGTACTAACAGATTTTAGTATGCTTTTTTTATCTGAAAAAAGTTACAGAGTAAGAAACTTATCAAAGAATTCCAATCAACTGAAAAAGGAGCTGGGTTTGTGTTATTCTTGTTTTGACCACCTGGTTCCTGGAACTTCAATAGAATTTGAGGGTGATTGATGAAGATGATATGGCAAAAATGAGATATACTTTTGAAACATTTGAAAAATGTCTTAACATCACTTCCGAAAACCTTCCTTCAAATAGTAATGACTTCCTATCTCATCATTCCCCATAATGCCTCCTGAATGACTGACCATAAGGATGGGAAACTGGACCAAGAATTGAGAAAGCATAGCCCCAGCTGTCCAAGAACTTGCCTCTTAACTAAAAACAATCAACAATCTGATTTAATTCAGCAAACATCAGTTAAATGCTTACTAATGCCAGACACTGAGAGATCTAAAGAACACAAAGTACCTCTCTAGCCCTTGTCAAGTTGATCCAGAAGGGAAACAAAATCAGGAGAAAAGCCATGGAGATAAAAAAGACCTCATTCCTTTTTTAAGTACCTTTTTATTTCTAAAAAGAATGGTATAAACAAACAAATGAAAGGATTGTTTCCTCTAGTAAAGAAAAATAAACTATAATACTGCTATAGAGACTCTTCCAGACAGCCTTCTTGTAACCAGTTTACTGAATGCCCTAGGCAATAATTGAAAGTATATAATTACCTCTGCATAAAATTTGCATTCTTTAAATGCACAATTTTAAAATCTTTTTTTTTTAAATTGTACTTTAGAAAGTTGAGTGATTCTAGAAAAAGCCTTTGTTACAAAGTTCAAGTATTTAATGGTCAGCTGTTATTTATAGGTTTAATTTTGATTCAAATATGGAACATGTTCTTTCCCTTGATGTTAGTTCTCTAAGGGTATTGACTTGTGCATCTAAACAACTGGAAAAAAATATCAGTTTCCCCCAAGTTTCTCCAGGCTGTAACTATCAGAGACAGAATTTGAACTCATCTTCCTGACTTCGAATCCACTTCTTGAGTCCCCATGCCATTTTTCCTCTCAGGTGCTGGTTATAGGAAGGTTTAAACAAAATAATACCTCCCCTTAAGGTGCTCCTTCAGTTCTTTCCTCTGGTCTGGAGCTGGAAACCAAGAAAGCTGCCCTCCTATAAGTGCCCCAGCTAGCAGCATCCCTGCCCTGCTGCTTCTGCACTCACTGGGACTGTTGCTTCTTTCTCGCCTGGGCAGAGGTAATTTTAACCTTCCTGGACTCCATGCTTGCCTCCCACCCTCTCTGAGAAGTGAAAATTCCAGGGTCTGGAGCAGAGGCTACCTCCCGATCTAGCCTGCCCCAGAGACAGCTACTTGCTGTTTCAGCAGAATTAGCTTGTAGGTGTTTACACTTCACAGGGGCCAAACCTCATTCTAGGATCTTTTTTGGGATATTTTCTGAATGTCCCAAGAAGACCACTGTTCTGCCCAAATTTTTATTAGTTTTTTCGTATTCTACATTCAATTTTGTCCTTTTTATGGGGAAAATCTGGAGAGCTTCCAATTTTCTGATTTTTGCAAGTGGATTTACTATCATATCTTTTTTTAATGCTAAAAAATCAATGAAAGCATCAATTGAGATTATCCATGGAAAATACATTTATAAGGGGTGTTAAGTTCCAGGACAAGAAAGTTAGCTCCTTAGAATTACTCCTAGAATCTCAAAGCTAATAATCAACCAACTTTTGGAGACTTGTTCTGTCATTGCAGTGGGAATTGGAGGATTATCCTCAGGAGATGTCTTAAGTTTGAACGAGGGATTTATATAAGGCTATATCTGAAGTTCCCTTTCAGCTCTAAATGGATGATCTTAGTGTAGCAATGATACCTTTTCTACAGCATTTTATTTATCATTCAAAACAATAATTTTTGTGGGAAATTCAAGTGAACCAAATATTATACCAAGATCAAAGAATAATATACTAAATCTAAGAGATGAGAAAAATTCCTAGATTTAGATTTGAAATGGATTTTAGGGGTGATTTTGTCCAATTCCCTCATTTTTCAGATGAAACCACATCTAGTTAAGGAAACTTTTTGATGGCAATCATGAGAACAAGGCTGGTGTGGGACATTTTGAAAGAACTCAGTGTGGAATTACAGAGTGGGCCAAGATATAGGAAAGTTTCAGCTCTGAGTCTAGATTCCAGGTAACAAATAGATTTTCACAGGCTGCCTCCAGGGAGGCCCGAAGGAGAGGAAGATGATTTTTTTTTTCCAATGAAAAAGAAATCATTAACACATGTCACCTTCCCCCACACAGAGCTGGAGCAAAAAGGGAGGGAACAACCAACATTCTAATGGAAGGTTTTGCCCTAAGTGATTAACAGCCGCCATTCTCACAATGCATTCCCAGTGTATTAAGGTCTGCCCGACAACATGCCTCGACTGGGGAGGCTTAGTTCGCCTGACAGATGGCGAATGCACTGCTTACCCTTATTTCTAATTTAACAAATTTTAATCTTTTGTCAGTTCCTTTTCTCAAGTGAGGAAAAAACCCAAGGTATTTTAAAACCTGCCCCTCCCACTTACATTGCTCTCTTTTGTTCCATTTGTATTTTCTATCATCCAAAAATTTTGAAAGCTGGAAACATAAATAAACCCAGGATTTTCTCTGCTGACAATTTCTCTAGGCTGTATGAAATGTCCCTGGGCTTGGAAGCATCTCTGTCACTTTCCTGGAGAAAGCCATCCTTCTGATAAATACTTTGGAACTGTGTTTCAAGTGAACCACTTGGATGACGATGACGATTGTGATGTTTAATTAGCCTCAGTTTCCTCATCTGTAAAAAGAGCTGCACAAAGAAGTAACAGACCACTCCAGTATCTTGGCCAAGAAAGCCCCAAATGGGGTCACAGTCAGTCACAACTGGAATGACTGAATAAAAACAACAAAATTTGAGATTGGCAATTAAAATTTGAGATTATCATCTACATTTGCCAAGTGAGGAAAATAGCACTTCAAAAATCTTTGATGTGCCCATTGTCAGACAACTAATAAGTGGAAAAATAAGAATCTGAAGCTAGCTTTTCTCAGCTCAATGTTCTTCCCATTGTGCCATACTGTTTTTAAGTAGGTCACATATCTAATTAATTGCCTGTGCATTAAGGTGGAATGAGGTGCTCTGTAAGTTAGTTGTATTGATGGAGTTGTTAGGACAATAAATAGGCAAAAAGGGAGCTAAACAAATATAGAATGTATTATGTAAATTGGCCCAGATATATGAAATTAACCTCCAATGAACTCAATAGATTTTTGGATATGGAATGCATGTGAATTGTTCCTCAGAATTCAAAGGAGACATGCTGTGGTCAATTTTAAATTATCTTTGATTAGGGAACGTGGCAAAATTCCATAGACTTGTAGGTATCTAATTTATTGATATGTTATTTATCAGTGTCAGCAGAATATCCTGTTATTGATCTAACACTGAAGACAAGTTCATTTCATTCCTTTCCCAGAGTCCCTGGGGTCCAGTGGATGGAGTGCTGGTCCCAAAGCCAAGAAGATTCCACTTTACATCCCACCTGCGCACCTACTTGATCTTGAGGTTTGAAAGATGTTCCTAGGAAGTAGGTGCTATTATTTTCTCCCTTTTGCAGAAGAGGAAAATGAGACTCATTGCTTAATTAATATATAATAACTTAATTTTACCCAGTTATTGGGCAATTCTTCCTGACTCCGTCCAACTTTCTATTTAGTATGGAGCCTAGTTACCTCCATATTCGTTTCTTAGAGATTGTAAATTGCAGAGACTGTGCCGATCTTTCTAGAGAGGGTTTCTTCACCTGGGAATTCTCTATATCAGTGGAATCACAGATCCATTTCTCTCTCATGTCTAGGAAATGTACTTTCCAATACTACTGATCCTGTGAGTTTAAATGTCTTCAATGAAGAGATGTGTAAAAGCTATCCTCACTTCATTAGCATTTGTTTAAATACTGCCTTTGTTCTTAAAAAACAGAACAGAGGGGATGGACCTCATTGGTGATTCCATTTTTCTATTTGATAAATAAAAAATAATTTCCCTGCAGGTCATTTGAAGAAAAAAAAAAAAGCACACAAAAATTTTGTCATTTAATTGTAGCTTGTGAAAAACGGGGCACAATACTTTGAGAGATTAAATGGACTCACAGTAGGAAAAAATTAATTTAGTGTTTGATGAGCAATGTCTAGGGGAAATGGTACAAGAGCCTGTAATGCTTTAGTTGGCTATGAAACCAGCATAAACCAAGCTAGCTCTGCTGAAGTCTGTTATTAAGGACTAATTTTGTTCTGACTGTATTTTGGAGTGATTGCTGTTCTCTTTAACCCGCCTTTGGCAGACTCTTCTCAATTTTCATTGTGAAGCAGTTCATGCAAAAATAAAATGAATTTTAAATTTTTTTAAAAAAGAAATCCTTTGTACTCCTGAGAGAGAATCAAATTCTGACTGCTAGGCACACCTACCAATCCACCAAAACTATTTAATTAGTGCTTAGAGTCCAATCACACTTATTAAGCTCCCAAATGCCCACAACAGTAAGCCGGTATTATAGAGCAAACACCAGCAATTGTAGGTAGAGGCTCAAAATCCCAAAGAGTTCTAAGCACTTTACACAAACGACTGACCAGGTTCAGAGGAGTCTGTTTGTCATTTGGAAAAATATTCAGTCAATGAATATTTATTGAGAGGAAACTATGCACAAGCACTGCGCAAGGTGTTGGGGATAAACACAAGACAAAGAAAGACGGACCCTGATCTCAGGGAGTTTGCAGTATAATAAGGAAGCCTACCCATAAAAATCAGTCCATCTATAAACACTGATTAAAAGCTTACTGTATGCTAGGCATCTCAGGGGATATCAAATGAGGCAAAGAGTTCACAATCTAGTGGGAGCTAGAAGAGAAGGATGGAGTAGGAAGTGTCCCTGGTGCTGAACTGTGAGCTGTTCTGTTCATTGGGATTTCTATTCCTATTAATAATGGATTTTTGATCCATCAATCAAAGAGCACTTGACATATCCCAAGGGAACTCAGTGAATTCCCTTCATTGTTTTTAGAATTCTGGGGAAGGATGTTCTGAACCAATTCACACTCTCCCCCTTGGCTTCCCCCATGATCAATGGCATATATTTGTGAGGTCATTTAATTTAATTAACAAGTAATAAGTAAACACCTCTTATACACAAAGCAGTGTGTATGGCTCTGAGGACATAAATATGAAGTAAGAAATGATCCTGCCCCTCAGGAACTTTGATATGATGGGGAAGAGTAGGATTGACGAGAGTAAGAAGTTGCAGAATACTTCAAAGGTTTGCAAAGTACTTTTCTGGTTACCATATTTGTTCCTCACAATAACTTTGGGAGATAGGTGCTATTATTAACTCCATTTACATATGAGGAAGTTGAGGCAAACAGAGATTGAATATCTTTCTCAGGGTCACACAGCTGGTAAGTGTTTGAGGACAGATTTTAATTCGTCTTCCTGACTCCAAGTCTTTGTAAAGGCTATGCCCCATGACTAGAACACTAGTCTAGAATTGTTAACTGCAAGACTCAGTCCAGGGACCCCTCTTAGATAAAAGATCTTTTCTGATTCCCAAAATTGTCAGTGCTCTCCTGAAATAAGTTTGCCTTTTTGGTATACATTTCATATTTGCACATATAATACAGATCAATAGTACAGTTCATAGAACTAATGTTCTATGAATTCAAATCCAACCTCAAACACTTACTAGCTGTATGACCCTAGGCAAGTCACAACTCCTGTTTGTCTCAATTTTCCTATCTGTAAAATGAAAATAATAATAGCATATACTTCAGGTAGGGAGCATTGTGAGAATCAAATGAAATCATATTGGTAAAGCACTTAGGACAATGTCTGGTATATAGTAAGTATTGTTATTATTTTGTCTCTCCTCTGCCCTAAGTACAATGTAAGCTTTTTGAGGGCATAACCCACTTTTGATTTTTGTCTTTGTATACCCAGTGTCTAGGAGAGAACATGATACACTGTAGGCACATAATAAGTGGTTAATCTTGAAGTGAATTTCCTAAACTGGATTTTTTGACTTCCCTATCTTGAAAATTCAGTTGCATATTGGATAACATGAATCTTAGGAAATAATTTAGGTGAATCCTTTTATTATTAAATAATAACAAGTAAATTGAACCTTAAATAGATGAAGTGATCAAAAATCACAAAGTTAGGAAGGATGTATAAAATATCATAATGGTGGGTCTCCTTCCATGTTGGGCTTTCCATTACATCTCATACTTTTTCCTACACTCTATCCTCCCTGCTCTTAATTAATAAAGAAAGCTTAATATGTTCTGTCGTAGGCATATAATCCAACACACTGGGAGAAGCAGGGGAAGGAGAAGTGAGGGTAAATATAGGAAAAAACCCAAACAAAGCCTGGGGTTTTCTACTTCTAAAAAATATGAAGATGTTCACAAGTGTTCTGGCAAAGCATATAGAAAGCAATTCTTTCTGTGGCATTTTTGCAAAATATATACTTCACTTTTCCTGTGTAGGAAGGAAAAAAATCTTCAGAGTATTCGACATTGTAGTCTGAATGCCTAAGTGTGTAATTTATAATCTATTCAAAGGCAATTGAGGCTGTTTTGATTACCTTTAATGTCTGACATTTCCCAAGTGGAGGACACAGCATCACAGGGCAATGAGTCAGACTTCCTAAGTGCTGCTCATCCTTAGTCCCTCTGACTAAAGGCTTTGAATTCCTTTCCAGAAAGCAATATACTCATCTGAAGCTGTGGAAAAACTTTAATCCTTCTCCCATTCTCCTTCCCTCTAAAAAAATTGAGAAATAACTACCCCTTCTAATTGTTAAGTGCCAAATTTTAAAAGTGAAATAAAATGATCATGCTTTACTTAGTTTCTGGATTAAAGGGACCAATTGCAATTATTATTATTATTAATGTCAATCATAGTTTAATAATAATATTTATATATCACTTTAAGGTTTTCAGTGTTATATATACATATAATCCATGCCTATATTATATATATAAATAGATAGATAGATATGTATGCTATATATACATCTATATGTATCTATCCATACATGCATCTGTTTATTCATTCATCCATCTATTTATATATATATATATATATATATACACATATATATGTGTATATACACACACACACACACACACACACACACACACACACACATACACACACACACACACCCCTATTTTTTTGATAATCATTGCAACCTTACCCTGGGAATCTGATACTGGTATTACTCCCATTTTACAAGAAACAGAATAAAGGAGATTAAGTGACTTGCCAATATCTGAGTTAGAATTTAAACTCAAATATTCCTAATTCCAAATCTAGTACCCCATTAATGATGCTCCCTTAGCTGCTCCCTGAAGGCTGTCTGGAATGCATTCAATTCAATTCAGTAAACCTTTATTAAGTGCCTACCACTGTGCTAACCATTGCAGGGATAATTAAGAAAAAGAAAGACCTTCAAAGAACTTATAATCTAATGGAGGAAGACAGAACATAAAAGAACATGGAAAGCATGGAGGGGAGGACACCAGCTGGTACCTATCTGAGCTTCCCTGGAGTTTAGATCAAGCAGAAGTGCACCTGGAGCATTTCTTTTAAGGGGCATCTCTGGAAAATCAATCGTATGCATAGATAATTTGACATTGACCCTTGCATACCCTTGTGTTTCAGATTTACTCCTCCTTCCCCTCATCTCCTCCCCTTAATGGCAAGCAATCCAATATGTTAAACATGTTAAAATATATGTTAAATGCAATATGTATAAATATATTTATACAATTCTCTTGCTGCACAAGATCCTGATTAAGAATCTTAATTTTTAAAAAAGATTGCTTTCATTCCCTGAACCAACTGGGCAAGATGACCATGGTTGGATCTGAATCACTTTCCACAGGTCTCACCCATTTTCTGAGACCTTGTAGAAGTTGTATTATAGAATTCTATTGGTTACCTGTCTGTCTTGGCAGTCACCTGATCCAAATGAGACCAGGTCAGGGATTGCATTTGGAACATTTGTTTTTTCCCATGATCCAACAGCAAGGATTGTCTTTTCAGTAAATTTTCTCCAGGATCTAAAATCCTGCTGTTTTCCTCTCTCTTCCAGCCCACCAGTAATTAGAATTGTTTTAACACTGACAAGAATAATAGCTGGCCTGAATGCTTACTCAGAAAGAATTAGCTCATGGAACCACCCAAGTCCACGCTTCAAGTTAGCTTTCAAAAATTATTTGTTTCCATAAACTTAAGCGAGAACAACTCTATCCTCCCTGCTCTTAATTAATAAAGAAAGCTTAATATGCACTTCTTCCTATCAATCTGGGACCAGAATTGCTGAATTGCCTTTGTAGTAATTTGGAAGAAGAGTTTGGGGGCTATTAGGAGAAAATTGAATCCAGTTTTAGCCTCCGTGGTTTGTTTGTGCATTTGAAAGCAGTAAAATTTTTCAAATAAGATGAAGAACTTTTAAAGAAGAAATGTCTGTGCTCATCTGCAGTCATAAATATATATATATATATATATATATTTGGTTTTGTACAAAAGGACCCTTATGGTGCATTTTAATAATGGTCCACAGAAATACGCCTTAAAAGGGGAATAAGTCTGGGTTTGATGAGCTGCAGAAGGAGACTTAATGTGGATTCTTAAATAGAATATTTTTCTGAACAAGTCCTGCACCTTTGTCTCCTGGGTAATTATTTTATGCTCTTGAGATGTCTACAGGGAGTAGATATGGGCTTTTCAAGTGGAAAGAGTTGAGGATCTGGCTCTTCTTGGAAGCCCAGATGAAAAGGACAATTCTAAATAATGAGGTAGACCAACTCTGAACTAGAGAAACTTCAGGTCATCTTCAAGTGTGCACATTCATAAATTATCTTACTTTTAAATGGAAAACAAGACCAACTCTTCCCTTCCCCCCCTTACCTCACATCCTCCTTATAAACAATCACAACACATACAGAAAACTTCAAATAGCTGGAAACTTTGTCTAGGTTTAACTTAATGGTAAGAAGTGGGGAGGAATTACTCTTTTTTTCAACAATTATTCCTCCCACTCCCTAGCTCCAGCTGCTTCTTTTGTAGCACCAGCAGCCAGGTAGATTTCAATGGCATCATTAGCAGATGACACAAAAATCTGGAAAATTCACTTTTAAAAATAGTTTGGCGCCTAAATCCAATTTCCCAAGCTGGAGAAACTGCTTCACCTAGCCAAAGGCCAGGTCCCTTAATCTTTCTGGGCCTTGGTTTCCCTTTCTGTCAAATGAGGGGCTTGTACTTGCCAGCCTCCAGGGTTCTTTCCATCTCTAGGCCCAGGATTCCACTGTATACACATAGAGAAATTGAACTTTCAAGCACCAGATAAAAAGGGTGTTTTAAGTTAGCCAGGGAGGATGGGAAAGGCTTACTTCTCAAATTAGTGGAATTAAAAAGGGAACAGGGTCCAGGTGAGGGAAGAGTAAAGTATTTAGGATATACCTAAAGCAAGCATTTTCCCCCTGTTATCCATCCCCTACTTTTGGTTTTCCTCCTCTTTAAAACGAGGGAGTTGAACTAAAAGAATCTGGAGGTCCTTTCTCCAGTTACTTTAAAATCTATGATCCTATGAATTCAACAAACATGTCTTCAAATGAGATAATAGATGTAAATGCCTTGTCAACCTTAAAATTCTATGTACATGGGTATAAATAGGAAGTATCATATTATTAGCATTAACAATAGCCTCTATGTGTTACCTATGTGCTAGGAAATTTGATAGGTGCAGAAGGCGCCAAGACCAAAACCTAACAGCCTTTGATTTCCAAGATTTTGCCGTTTTTAGCTCTTAAGAGCATTTGGGGTGGGGTGGGAAGAGTCTTAACCTTTTCTCTGACATAGAACCTGCTTATTGGGTGGTAAAACCTGTGAGTCCTTTATCTGAAGGTTAAGAGCCCCAGTTCTCTTGGCAGACAGAAGTGTTGCCTGCCTCTACTCCAAGCAATAGCTTCCTGTGACCAGAGAGATCCCTAATAGTTCTGAAAACTGAGCACACAGCCCTCTGCCCACCCCTGGTGGGACCACCCAGAGGTGAAATAAATGGCATTCCTGGCTGAGGATTTGCAATCTTTGCCTCCAACAATAGTCAGGAAATGAAGAAATAAAGCATGGCAATTTGGGTCCTATGAGAAGGAACCCTTCTCCATGAATATCTAATCCTCTTAGGAAAAGCCTAGGTAGATATCTACAGACAGATAGACAAGTAGATAGACAAGTAGACAGATCGATAGACTAGTAGATAGATAGACAAATAGATAAGTAAGTAGGTAGGTAGTAGATAGATAGATAGATAGATAGATAGATAGATAGATAGGCAGGCAGATAGACAGAGATTGATGATAGACAAGTAGATAGGTAGACAGGCAAGTAAGTAGAAAGATAGATACAGACAGATAAATAAAGAGATAATTAGATGGCACAGATAGATGGATAGACAGACATTCAAGCAGGCAAACAGATAGACTAGTAGACAGATAAGTAGCTAGCTAGCTAGGTAGACAGACAGACATAGATTGATGATAGATAAGTAGATAGATAGACAGATAGATAAACAAGTAGGTAGGCAGATAGACAGATAGACAGGTAGGTAGGTAGGGGGGTGGATGGATGGATGGATGGATGGATGGATGGATGGACGGACAGGCAGATAGATAGATAGACACATAGACTGATGATAGATAAGTAGATAGAAAACTAGATAGGTAGAATGACAAGTGGGTAGAAAGATAGACAGACGCTAGACAGACAGACACAGACAGAAAAGCAGATGGATAGATAGGTGAAAAATAGGTAGACAGATAAATAAATAGGTAGATAGATAAATAGATAGACAAGTAGATACATAAATATATAGGTAGACAGATAGATGATAGATGATGGATAGTTAGATAGACATTATATATGTAATCGGTATATATTTTATATTTTATTAATATAGGTATGTATATATGTACATGCATATATATACACAATACACATTACATATACACATGTGTACATGGCATACATACACATATACATATAAATACATTTGCCTATAATATATACACCTATCTCTATCTTCTTACATACACATGTATGTCTGTATTGCATATCTTTGTCAGATCTACATCCCAAGGTCTCTCTTAAGAACTTTACAATCAATTGTTCGATATGGGAGACACTGGCGCAGGGCTGCTCAGTATGGCAGAGAAGGTGCCCTGCTCTATGAGCAAAGCAGAATGGAATTCGCCCAAAGGAAATTTGAAACAGGAAAAGTAGAGAAGCCCCCAAATGTTCATCGAGACTCTTTGTGTCTGACTTGGGGCAGAGCATTCCGAGCTCGGATTGGTCTGACCAACCAGTCGGACACACGGTAACTCAACTCTAACATATGGACGTCATTTTGGTCCTCTTAGAGAAAGAAGGACAACAATCAAATAATCGTGTGTGTGTGTGTGTGTGTGTGTGTGTGTGTGTGTGTGTGTGTGTGTGTGTGTGTAAAACGAAGCTGAAAAGAAATGGTACGTGAGGCTCTCCATCTCCCTCTTCACTGGAGACTGACAGCTGCTTCAGATTTGGAACATCTGCAATTTTGCAAAGACTTTTCTATTTTGCTTGAGAGCAAGGATCTATAAATCCATAAACAAATAGAAAAGTACCTCATTCTGCTAAATCAACAAAAAGCAAATTTGTACAGAGTCTACTCCATTCACGGGCTTTAGTGAAATTCACACAACATGAATCTGTGGATTTCTTTCCTCCCCTCCTTCCAACCCTCCAGACTTCCCTTCAGGTTTAACTTGCCTTTAACTATTGTTATCCTATGGCTGTAACCCCACACTACAAAAATGGAATCTTTCATGACATCCCCTGGCTGAATAGAAATGAGAGAATAAGGTAAAGACAGCATGGGATAGTAGAAATTGGATAGATCTTGATCTTAATCCCACCTCAGATGCTCATTCTGTGACCCTGAATTAAATGGCTTGACACTTCCCAAACTCAGTTTCCTAAGTTATAAAAATAGAAGCCTGGACTCGACATCTAAGGTTTCTCTCAACTATTAATACAATGATTCGAGCAATTTATGACTGGGTCAACGTGTATAGGCAGGAAGTAAAGAAATTTAAAAATACTTTTCTAAAGTAATAAGTAGCATAGGACAAAGCTCATGTTATCTAGAGTTAGAGGGGGCTAATAAAGATCATATATTCCATCTCCATCATTTTATGGAAGAGGAAATAAGACCCAGAAGGTGGGATTCAAGTCTCCCTGAGACATCCTGGAGTGAGGGAATATAAAACTACCTTATATGAAATATATTTAATGCTACATTTCCGACATAATTTAAAAATTACTATTTAATAAGCACAGGAACTAGACCAATGAATTTATCCGTACCAAGGCTCAGATTAGCACTTTCTCTACACTTTGTACCCTCAGAGAAATGTTTAGAGTAGTAAGAGATTAGATGGCTTTCTCCAGATCACACAGCCAGGTTAAGTCTGAGGCAGGAATTAAAGGCAGGTTCTCCTGGCCCTAAAGCCAGGAATCTATTCTCTATACCACACTGTGATATTAACACATAATACAGTTCCAACATGGCACTTTCCAGTTTCCATAGCACATTATATATACTATCCATTGGGTCTTCACAACACTAAAAGGTAGCTGCTATTATTATCTTTATTTTACACAGGAAAAAATGAGGTAGAGAGAGGTAAAGTGACTTTTTGGAATAATGCCGCTAAACTGTGGTTCAAGGTTAGATTTTGATCTATTTTTTCATGACTACAAATCAATCTCTCCAAAATTTGTTGTTTTTTCATTTGTAAGGAGAATGTTGAGATACTATACTATGGGGTCTATACCATAATCAGTGGTCCTCAAACTTTTTAAATAGGGGCCAGTTCACTGTCCCTCAGACTGCTGGAGGGCCGGACTATAGTAAAAACAAAAGCTCACATTCTGTCTCCACCCCTCAGTCCATTTGCCATAACCCAGCCGGCCACATAAACGTCCTCAGCGGCCACATCTGGTCCGAGGGCCGTAGTTTGAGAACCCCTGCCATAAATTATTTCAGTCACAATGGTCTCCAATATCATTTTCTATATTTTCTCATTAATTGCTACTTCATTCTGAAGAACTGATTATTAAATTGTTTTTAAAATTCTGTTACAAATCACTCAAAGAAAAATCTTTGCTTTAAATTAAGCATGTAGCAGCATCTTTTCAATTTTACTTTGTTGAAGCTGAAAAGCAGCAAAAATTTGCCAAGTCTCAAGTCATATCTCAAAGTGCTTACCACTCACTTTCCTTTCTTATGAGAGCCTTTTCTCTTTGTGAACCCCTACATCATGATAACAGTTGGTTAATACCCTATAAAGAACTAATTAATAATAACTAGGGACACCCATGAGTAGACAGACCAAAGTGAGCAGAGAATTCAATTTACAGTATCTGAAGGTAATAGTCACATACTGAAAAGCCAATGAGAGGAGTGTTATTGACTAAGCCAGTTAAATAAATGACAGTTAAGTGATCCATTGGCGTGGGAGAACAATAGCAGAATCATAAGCTTATTAAGTCATTTTTAAAGGCACAGACATTACTCTGCAGTTTGCAATAAATCAAGGCTAAAGATATTCCAGGAATTTTTTTAATGAAAAAGTTAAAAATATAATGGTGTTTAGAAAAAGAGTTGGAAGTGGAGTAGGGCTATTGATTGGACTGACTTGATTGCTTTTCCTAGAAAGAGCTCTTCTAGAAATACAAATGTTGGACATTGACAGGCTCTGCCCCGAGTAAACTTGGAGATAGACTTTAACAACTACATTTCACAATTCCCCCCTTGCCCCTGTCACAATTTGGCTAACAGAAATCCCACACCTACCTGTATTATACCACGGGAGAGAGTGGGGTAGCAATGGACCAAAACATTCGATTTGAATTTGAACCCTAAATCCAAATATAGTATTCTTTTCTTCCTATCTTACTATATAACCAAAGTGATTTTTTCTGATAGATCAAATAATGGATAGAATATTAGCCTTGGAATCACAAAGAGTTGAGTTTAAACTTGTTCAATTGTTTTTCAGTCATGGCCCACTCTTTGTGACTCCATTTGGGGTTTTCTTGGCAAAAATGCCATTTCCTTCTCTGGCTCATTTTATAGATAAGGAAACTGAGCAAACAGAGGTAAGTGATTGGCCCAAGGGCACACAATAAGTATCAGAATAGCTTTGAGCTCAGGAAAATGAGTCTTCAGAACTCCAGCCCGGGACTCTATTCCTTGTACCATCTAGCTGCCCTAGGCCTTTCTAGCTAAAATCTCTCGTCCCATTTTATTGTCTTCTCTCTCTGACCCCTGCCCCTCTGAAGTCTTACTTCCTCAGACCTCTGAATTCAGGGTTCTTATCACTTATTAGTCATTTAGCTTATGTTACTCTGCATTGTTGATTGTACCCACAAGTAACAATGGTTATGGATATGTACATAGATGGAGACATAAAAGATCTATCAATCAAACAGTTTTTGAGCATTCTTCATTTACCACTTTGGGGATTACAATCTGAGAATATGTAGCTAGCTGCATTTTTATCGGATGTGTACTCTATCTGTGACATAGAACATGTCACTGTCCTGCCCCAGATCTTAGGTTCATTTATAAATGAGGGAGAAAGTTGAGACTGCCTGTGAGGTCCTTCCTCACTCTAAGCCTATGATTCTAGGATCTATTTTATTTCCCCAATTAGAACATAAATCCTTGAAGAGAGGGCTTTCTTATATATAGCCCTCACATCTAAGCTAGAACCTTTAGTATCTTTGGTATTGAATATATAGGGATAAAATATCTTTGGAGTTTAAATGATGACAGACTTGAGAATGACAGCAAATTGTTGGTTATCTGAATGAACGCATTGCTACAGATGACCTCTAAGGGCAGAGTCCCTGAATCATATGTTATTCAAAATATACTTTGAATTTGAGTGTCTCCAGACATTCCTCACATTTCATACAATATGACAAAACTTCATGCAAGAAAACTTGAGAAAGTTCTCAACTTCTTCACTTACCGTCTGTCCTGTCATTCTCTCTATCTCTGGGTTCCTGGTTTCAGGAGGTGTAGCGTTTTCAGGAGTGTAATTGTTTTGGGGGTAAAATCTTCCTTCTTTTAGCTTAGTTGAGTCAGTTCAGTCAGAAGTTTGACAAATGGCTACATATTCAACACATTAGAAATAGTAGGAAAAATATTCAGGTTTCTGGTCATTAATAAAGTTCCATCCATGTGGCTATTACTGTCGATGGAGATCTCAACCGGTATCTGCCTTCTCATCCTTTGTGAATTTTGTCTTATGTCTTTCATTTGCTCTTTCATTTATATATTCAACTATGTGTCATAGACTTAGTAGAATCCAAAAAATAATCCATAAAGAATCCATCAAATGGAAGTGGATATCCTCAACATAAAGAAGATCCAACTCACTTCTAGTTGATCAATGATGGACAGAAATAACCACACCCAGAGAAGGAACACTGGGAAGCGAATGTAAATTGTTAGCACTACTGTCTATCTACCCAGGTTACTTATACCTTCGGAAGCTAATATTTAATGTGCAACAAGAAAATGGTATTTACATACATATATTGTATCTAGTTTTATTGTAACACATGTAAAATGTATGGGATTGCCTGTCATCGGGGGGAGGGAGTGGAGGGAGGAGGGATAATTTAGAAAAATGAATACAAGGGATAATATTATAAAAAAAATTACTCATGCATATATACTGTGGAAAAAAATTCTAAATAAAAAAAGAATCCATCAAATATGCTGGGTCCTTCCTCTAGTTTTCTTGGATACCGATTTGTTATGCAAGCTATTCACTAATTATCCCTCACTCAACATGAGCAGGCCATCTTCATTTGACATTATCTGCTAATGACACTTTTATCTGCTTTTTTAGAATAATTTTTGATTATCAATATTTCAAATGGAAACCAGAGCCCTATGGTTTATGTGATGATAAATAATTAACTAAAAAGAAAAAAACAAGAACTACATCCAGCAAATTTTCAAAAGGGAGGAAGTCAATATGGGAAGGGCTAAAGAAAGACAATCACACTGATACACAAACACACCGATACAGTGTTCATGTATCTGTGAATTGATCTAATTCTAAAAAAAAGTTATACAAAAAAGTGATGAAAACATCCATATCCTTTGACTCCGAAATATCAGTGCTACGCATATATTACAAGGAGACTAAAGTAAGAAAGCAAGGTCTGATGAGAATCAAAGTATTCATAGTAACAGTTTTTGTTTTTGTTTTAATAGCAAAGAACTACAAAGTAGAAGCTCAGTCATTGGGGAGTAGCAAAAAAAAAAAAAGGTGATATAGTAATGTAGTGCAACATTATTGAACCACAAGGGATAAAAAATATGAGAAATATAAAGAAGAATGGGAAGTTTATATGAACAGGTACAAAGTGAAATGATTGGAACCAGGAAATCTATCTTCTATCTATCATCCATCCATCTATCTATCTACTTATGACTAAAGGATCACAAATGAAAAAAAAAACTATACACTATGCCATTATAATGACCAAATTTTATCTTAGAAAAAGAAATGAAAAAATACAAGTTCCTCTTTTCTTTGCAAAAGTATGAGAACATGAGTGTAGGACATTGTATACATTATCAAATTTTGGTGATACATTGCTAAAGATTGCTGAATTGTTTTTTCCCCATTTCTTCTGCTCATTTTGTTGTTGCAATGGAGAGTAAAGAGGGACACATTAACAGAAATAAGGGTATATAAAAGCAGAAAATCTCAATAAAAATTTAAAATAAAAACAAAAATTAGTGCATTGGATAGGCACAGCTGAAGAGTCTGCTAGCCTGATTTCCCTCTCTTCGAAGTCATATAACAATCACAGAAAAAAAATTGACATTTGCACAGCATATTAAGGTTTGCAAAGTGCTTTGCATATATTACCTCATCTGATCCTTACAAACACGAAAATCAGTATTGTAGTATTATTATCCCCATTTAGCAGATAAAGTGCCAACCTTGGAGAAGTTAGCTGTGTTTATTGCCCTTGGGCAAAGTGTCTGAAATGCTGTGGGATCTTGGGTATCTCCTGGCTCCAAATCTAATATTCTTTCTATTAGAAGATGGTCCCTCCCTAAGCCTCATAACCCAGACCACACATCTTTCCCTTAATCAGAGACTTTCTTGAACTCTTTGATAATAGGTTCCTTTATAATTTTGCCTGTCCAATAAAACAAACCACTTACAGTTTCTGAACCAAATGGGGGTTGGTAAGAAATCTATTGACGGAGGCTTGATACATATTTGGTATCATCATCGGGATTGTCAGTCCCCTCTAAGATCCATAAGAATGACCCTGTGCACAGAGTATCCAGTGTTGATTGTGTTTAGAAAAATCCAAATAAAATAGAATCTCACCAAATCCATTTCTGCCCCTGGAACCTGTTCTTTTCTTGAGGTCAAATGGGCAAAAATTGCATACAAATGGTCTGTTTTAGGAATCAACTTTTCTATTAGCTATCCTGTTCCTTCAATATTACTCCTTTAAAAAATAAGGTTAAGTCTAGACCTTTCCATTTTGGAGACCAGCACAGTGACCTGAGCCATGGTAGAAAAGCCGATAAGGCATCTGCTATAAATTTCATACAAAGACAATGGTCAAAATGTTTGCTGCATTCTATGAGCAAAATGGCAATGGCCAAACTTCATCTTGTAGCTATACCTAGTAATAAAAACTTGTCCATGCAAAGAACAAGGAAAGACACTGATGGAGGCTGACATTTTGGTTTTCAGGCTCACAAATGCCAATGATTAATAAGGCTCATAATAATCCACTATATTTACCAAGTCCTACTTTAAACTTGTCTACTCATTAAATTACTTTGACATATCTCCAGTTTATGTTCTGTCACTGAAGAATTGCAGCACAACAGATGGCCTCATGTTTACATAACAAATATTCTCATTGGGTCAGTGTACTTAGGTAGCAATCAAGGATGACTATGGATGGGTAAGGAGGGTTTTGTGGATATTTTTTTTTCAGCGATGGGAACGTATCCATCAGTTAGCCCTTGAGTTCACAATAATGTTCCCTCTCTGGAAAGGTCTTGGAAGTACCCTAAAAAAACATTGATGAGGGCAGTACCCTCCCTCTATCACTATTTGTGAAATCATGGCAAGTCATTCATTTTCCTCATTTGTAAAATGAAAGCATTAGGAAAAAATGACTTATGTCCCATCCACCTCAAGATATATGATAGGATATTATCTCCAAAATCATCATCTGTAAAAGATACATCCCAGGGTGAAAAATGACAATATATAGAGAGGGTAAAGATCACTGGGACTAAAATTGGAGAAACTGTGTTTGAATACTGGATCTTATACTCGTTCCCCATGGAGGCAGCAGGCTCTAATGAAAAGAATGGATTTGGAGGCAGAAGATTGGGTTTCAGCTCTCAGCTCTGCTGCTTCTTACAGCAATACTTTCTCTACCTTGGGGATTAATAGCTCCTCTGAGCTAGATTTCTAAAGCCCTTTCCCAATTTAAATCCATGAGCCTAAGACATTGGGCAAGTTAATTAACTTTTCTGTGCCTCAGTTTCCTCAGCTGTAAAATTTGGATCATGAACTATATGACCTCTGGGGTCCTTTTCAGTTCTAAATCGATGACTTCATGAAAATCAAACACTGTAAATGGAAAACTTTTTTACTCATCAGCTTATTTTAAAAATATATAAGACATTAATAAAACTTCCCATTTATATTTACTTGGGGGACAAGAGAGAGTTATAAAATGTGCTACTTAAATAAACCCATGATTATTACTGGAGTGTATTCCAATAAATTAGCAAAGCATTAAAATACTCTCTCATGGGGTTTAGAACAGGATTTGCTTCATGTCGCCATGCTATGAAGTTAAAAATAAAGGCTATTTGCCTTTGTGCTGATCTGGTGGGCCATCACAATTCAGATTTGGTGGAGCTGCAATAGGAACTGATCTCAACTGTGTTTATATATACAATATGTTGGATATTATACATATAAACACAGTTGAGAACAGTGTATTCATGTATATATATATAATTTTTTTTAAGAATCCATGAACCATAGAATGTAACAGAATGTGTCTTAATGGAGCAAACAATTCCCTTCCCCTTTCAGAGCTAGGCTTTGTATAAAACCTGTGAATCCAAGAAAGAGAATGACTCTGGCTGCCCTCGGACCACCCCTGGTGGACTTCCAGAGTCCACATAAAGAGCCTGGTGCTAATAATTCAGCTCCATTTGACTCAATTGCTGATGCTGCTATGGAAACCAAATTACTTACTATCATAAGAATCCAGGGCCCATTAAAGGGTGAATTGAGGTGATTGAAAAAATTGAAGGCAATTTTATCTCCTCTCCCCAGCACTGATATTCCATTCTCTGACCCTTTACTTTTAGCCTGAGTTCTTCGGGAGTCCGGTTAACCCCACAAGGTCAAGGTTTGACAGTTTTCTGCCTGGCCACGGGGTTTATACTTATGAAGGAAAAGAAGGAAGAAGCAGAATGAGAAGTGTTCATTAGTCAACAGGCATTTGTTAAGCACTTACTATGAGCCACTGAACTGTCACAGTCTGGAAAATTCAGTTCAAAACTGGCCTCTGGTACCTATTAACTCTGTGACAATGGGTAGGTCTCATATACTCCCATTTCCCCAAAATGGGGACAAAAATCCCATCATATGTTCCTCCCAGGGTTGTTTCCAACATTAAAAGGAGGAAAAAATAGTGTTCAACCCTTAGAGCCTGATGTGGCTGCCCATCATTATCCCAAGGGTGCAGATCTATACCTGTGAATTCATCAGGAGGACAAGGGCAGGAGGAAGGAAGCTGATTCCTCCTGATTCTTATCAGAAAGACATCTATAGTTTGGTTCTAGAGAGAAACTAACTGTTAGAAATACCCAGGAGTAGAAGGGAATGAAAGGAAGGGATGAGGGAGACAGAACTGGACTGAGAATTCAGACTACCATTTGTGAGCCATTTAAAGGAGGGTCCATCATTTGACTTCTTTGTGGTTCAATTTTCTCATCAATTAAATAGGCATCTCGTGAAATTCTTAGGAATTTATAGGAAGATAGTGTACGTGAAAGGGCTTTGACAGAAGAACGTTATTAAAGAATTTTGTCCAACAATGGCTCAGAAAAGTCACACCAGCTTGGCTACAGAATCTGGAGGAATGAATGCTTGACAGGAAAGGTTTTCTTTTAACAGACCCCAGGCAAAGTAGAAACCGACAACATTTCGAGTTTCTCTTCGACAATTGAATGTGCTCTGAGTTCACTTAAAAAAAAAAAAAAAAAAAAAAAAGCAATCTGAGTTATTTTTTCCATTCAATTTCACATGTAAGGACTGCGACTTTCCACACAAAGACCAAATATTAGAGAACATCCCAAAAGAAAATGGAGCCTTTCCCCAAGAGGCCAAAGGCGACCAAAGGTCCACTATATGCCAGACATTCAGAGCAATCCCCTTTGTAGGAGGAAGGAAAAAATGAACATCGTTGGGGAAAACCAATGGCATAGGAAGGAAAGGCAACATTATGCTTAGTAAGAAATGAAGGGCAGCTAAGAATTGCAGTGGATAGAGCTCTGATCCTGGAGTTAAGATTTATCTTCCTGAGTTCGAATCTGGCCTCAGATGTTTACTAACTTTGTGATCCTGAACAAGTCACTTAACCCTGCGTGCCTCAGTTTCCTCATATGTAAAATGAGCCAGAGGAAGAAAAGTAGCAAACTATTCCATATATTTGCCAAGAAAACCCCAAATAGGGTCACACATATTTGGACATAACTAAAAAATGACTGAATAACAAAGAAATGAAGAATAAGAAGAATTCAAAAAGTATGGGGAGAATAATACATTAGAACTGATACAAAACAACTTTCACTGAAAAGAGAATATTACAGTGAATAAATCAATGGAATTGAAAAGATGACTGAAAGGAAGTTGAACTCTGAGTCTCTGAAAAAAAAGTGATGTTTCTAGAGAATGGATCTTGCAAATCTTTCCTCCCTCCTAGCAAATGGTCAATACCTTATAAGATAGATGCAATCGCTATAGTGGATCCTTTGTTATAAGGGAAGATTTAAGTTCAGATTGGGGGGACGGGAAGGGTTTGTTTATTTTTCTCAGAAATAACTGTAATATAATGACAAACTATATCAATCTAATTTATTCTGAGAATATAAATAAAAATCTTAAAAATATAAATAATATTGAAAACTATAAATAGTTGCACATTGTTTTGAAAATTAAAAGCTTTAAAAAAAGAAAAATTACATATAAAAAGAGAGGGTCTTCTTTCATCTTACCCTGAATGAATACGCCTCCTATTGTTCCTTTGGTAAATTGGTCCTTAGGATAGTGTGCATTGTGGAAGGAGTGTTAGAGTAGGAGATAGAAAGACCCAGATTCAAATTCTTTTGAATATGGGCAATATAAAAAATTGATTCTGGATATTTATTGCAAGCATTTTTTTTCTTCAAATAGGAGGGACGGAAGGAAGAGAAAATAAAAACATATTAAATATAAATAAAATAATTTCTTTTAAAAATGTAAAACAAATGAACAATAACAATAACAAAGAATTCTACCTCTGAATTATTATCTGTATAATTCTGGGCAAGACACTTAAGCTTACTGAGCTTTTTCATCTGTAAAATCGGGATAAGACTACCACCTTTATCCTGGGGTTATTGTAAGGGTCAAAGGAGAATGTTTGGGAGCCTTGGAGGTCTCTATGCCAGTTACATTAAGGTAAAAGCACGAGATATAAAATTCCCCATAGCTATCACAAACTCACATGTCTAGAAGAGTGCTCATATTCTTTGCTCCTAAACTCAAACCTTCTCCTACCTCCTCTCTTCCTGTCAAGAACATCATCATCGTTCCAATCACCTCCAATCTTAACTCTCCTTCAGTCACATCCAATTAGTTACCAAGTCTTATTCATTCTACCTTCACAACATTCCCCACATTTTGGGCTCTCTCTCTACTTCCATAACCATCAGTCTCAGCTATTCGTCCATCAGATTTCATCTGGTCAATTGTAATTGCTTCCTTATCAGTGTCCCTGTTTCAAGCTTCTTCCCTCATCAATCCAGTCTCCACAGAATCCCAATCTGATATTCTTTTTCTAATTTTTAATTTTTAAAGCTTCTTATTTTCAAAACATATGCATAGATAGTTTTCAACATTCCCCCTTGCAAAACTTTATGTTCTAAGTTTTTCTTCTTCTTTCCTTCCTCCCACTCCCTCCCCAAGATGGCAAATAATTCAATATATGTTAAACATGAGCAATTCTTCCATACATATTTCCACAGTTACTATACTGCATGAGAAAAATCAGATCAAAAAGGGAAAAATGAGAAAGAAAGTAAAATTCAAGCAAACAACAACAAAAAGAGTGAAAATACTATATTTTGTGATCCATACTCAGTTCCTATAGCTCTCTGGGTACAGATGGCTCTCTCCATCATAAGACCCCACTTTGAGATTCTAAAGACACATGTCTGTCTATACCATTCTCTTGCTCAAAATGCATCCATGGTTCTCTGTTGCCTCTAAAATATAAGCTTTTTGAAGGTAATTGCTTTATTTTGGTCTTTGTGTCATGGCTAGAATGGGCCCTGGCCCATTGTCAATCAACCCCTCCCCTCAAAACAAATTTCTTAACAAACATTAAACACATAATAAGTGCATGATGTTGAAATGGAGGGGAAGGTGAGACTGACTTTTTTGGCAGGTCAGAGTGACTTAGAGAGATTGACCCTTTTCCAAAAAATGCCTCCAATCTTTTCAGTGACCTTGCCAAATGCTAGAGTTGTAATTAATGTCTTGGCTCATTGAAATATTCACAAATATGTTTTAATTCTGACTGGAGGCATCTTTCCCCTCAGTAATTAGCAGTAACTGCTTCAAGATTTCACCTCCCCCTCTATGCCTGAGACACCCCAAAATGTGCTTCTATTAATTCATTACAAGACTTTGGTAGGAGATACAGACCATCTTGACATTTTGTCCATGAAATTTTAAGCTATGATCAAGGAAATAAATGATGTCATTGTTTTAAAAACTGAAACTTCCCAACAAAGGAATGAGCTGACTCCTGAGGTACTGAGGTCCCCATCCTCAGAAGTATTCTAGGCAAGACCTGTCACAACCTCAGTACCAGAAATTGGGTTGAAGTTACATTTTTCCTAATAGAAAATCCTAATTTCCTTACAGAAAAAATAGAAAATAGAAAAATAGAAAAGAACATTTAGAAAATTGGACAGAAGAGCCTTAGAGGACTGATATGGTAGACCTGCCTATGAATGGTAAAATATTCCCCAACCTGCTTATCACAAATTACACGCTTACAATACCTGTTAACGTAATGACCTTGAAAGTTGACTCATTCTCCCTTAACCTACTGAGCATGCTGAGTATAATCAATTAGGCCTGCAATTAAAATTATAATTTCTCTCCCACACTCTTCCCCAGCTTTCAGGCATTTCTTGATAAAGCTTGGAAGATCACCCTGGATGATAAATATTAGCTTATGTTCTGATTTTCTTTTTAGTGTTTCTATCGTGGCAAATTTATTAGACTTCAGATTTATTTTCTATTTGTAAGTTTCAGCAGAATTTAGTCAAGTTTCCACACTGAGTGTCAAGGGATAATTAGGACAGTTAGCAGTAATTTGTCATTTCTCAGTTGGGTTTCCGAGCTTCCAGTGACTGCCCGTAGAAATCTGTTAGGCCGTTCCACTCTGATCAGTATGAAACCTCCTTGTCCATATGTGTGCAAATTGCTTTCTTATTTTATTAAGGTGATTTTAAAGATGATCCAATTGGCTCATCTAATTAAAGTTGCCATTATGTCTGTTGAGACATACTGGTGGCTGTATTTAAAGGAAGCGATTAGAACATCCTTTTTATCAAAATCACATTTACTGTAGAACTACAATCATGAGGGATACAGAGGCTACAGGGAGAAGCATGGGGAGTGTAAGTAGGTTGATGCACTTTAAATACAAATTGTTGTGCACTAGAAGTGGAACAAAAATTATAATTCAGGACATTCACATTTGAAAAAGGGAAAGAAACATAACAAGATGGAGGGTTAACAGATGGAGAGCTATATGACAGCAAAAGACCTAAAAGGAGGCATCCAGCTTGTTGGGACACCATCCTCGGGAAGATTTATACAGCAGAAGAACATGGCTAAGAGCCACAGAGGCAGATAGCCCCAGATAGGCCCCCATATTTTACCAATGAGAAGGGGGAGTGTTGTTGTGATTGTTTAATCATATTTCAGTCATGTCTGGCTCTTTGAGATGCCATTTGGAGTTTTCTTGGCAAATGATTTGCTGTTTCCTTTTCCAGTCCATTTAATAGATAAGGAAATTGAAATAAATAGGATTAAGTGACTAAAACTAGATTTGAACTCAGGTTTTCCTGACACTAGGCCTAGGTACTAGTTACCTACCTACCCCTATCACACAGTAGGTACTTAATAACTATTTGTTATTTTTTTATTTGTTGACTGAGTTATTAATTCATCATTTCTTAAAGAATTGATGTTTGAGATCTTACTGAATCATATCAGAATAAGGAACAGAAACAGACCATTGTGCTACTTAAGGAATGCTATAGAAAATGCTTAGAGATTGAGTTAATTCTTCAATGCTATGATCTAGAGAGACAGCTGAACAGACTCACTTGGGATCAGCCCTTCAGGAAGTGTACACTGGAAACAAAAACCATTGTGGAAATGCAGATTGGAGTGGGAATGGAACCTAGAGCATATTTAATCTAATCACCTCATCTTACAAATGAGGAAACTGAGCCTAGGAGAGATCAAAGGAGCTTACAGAATTATCTGATCACAGATTTAAATCTGTAAGGTGTTTGTAGGTTTTTCTAGCTTAAACTCCTCACTTTGTAGTTGAAAAAAAAAAAAGATCCAGATTGGATAAGAGACTTTCCTCAGGTTAGGATGGGATTCAAATCTAGGTCTCTGATTCATTGCAAGAACAAAGGTTCCCTGATTCCCCACTAAGCATGAAGGACCCAGGGGTGGCAGAGGGAGGAGAAAGGGGATGAAGAGGGCATATTTCTGGCTGTTTCATACAAATAAAGGGTTGTGTTAAACCTCAGCTGAAAAGAGAAGACCATGTGGTTCTTAGTGAGTATCATTTACTGGGAGGTGAAAAATGGATATTTATGGTAATTTCATTTTATACTGATTTATTTCTAAATAGGAAAGAAATGACACTTGGTGAAGAAAGGGAACAAGAAGAGAAAAGGTCCAGGTGAGCAGCAGATAGTCTTCTGGATAACAGTATTATTGTAACCAGGAAAAAAGAATACAGAAAGAGAAGGTCAGCAGGGAATGTCATTATTCTGAATGAATATTTTTCCTCTTCTCAGAAGATTCCTTGTAAAGTATAAACTGACCAATATTTCGAGTTTATTTCTGACAGCTAAATCTAATCAAAGTTCACTTTTTAGAAATCCAATAGTTATCCTTAATTAGATTGCACTGGAAATGAAATAATAAATTTATCTTCCAAGGTATGACCACCATTTCTTTAGTATACATTTCCCTTCCCTCAAGCACTTTCTTTAAATCTTTACAACTAGCTTCAAAACAATTTGTGAGATTGATAATTTGCTAACATGAGCAGTTATTGTTTTAAATTATATATATATATATATATATATATATATATATATATATATATATATATATATATATATATATATATATATATATATATATACACATACATATGATATATATGATGGACTTCTTAAAATCAACAAAAATCCACTTGGCTCTTTGCCATCCCCAAAGTGTCTATACACACACACACACACACACACACACACACACACACACATCCATGAATACTGCAGTAGATTCATCTTTAAGTTATTCATTTAGCATCAAATTCATATGACAAGGTTGCATATGTTAATGAAGGCAAAAGATATGAACAGCTGCCACAGACATTATGTACCTGAAGCTTAGATGCAGGATAAAATTGAATATTAAAAACACAGGAAAGAAACAGGCTAATGGTCTTTCCTGAATTACCTAACTCTTACTCAAATTTCTAGAATGGATAACAAGTTTAAATAGCAAAAAAAAAAAAAAAAAAAAAAAAAAAAAAAAAAAAAAATCCATTGAACTTAATTCATTCTAAAACCTTGATTCTCCATCTTTCAGCCAAGAGAGAAACATTTTCTATTTTAATGAATCCTTGCCTTCTAAACTATTTATTCCTGGGTCAAACGAGCCTTTTTAGCAATGGCAGGGACTAGATTTCTTTAAAATAGGAATTGCCTTATGCAGAATAATTCCAACACAATGAACTGACTTTGCACCTTAGCAAACTGAATTGAAGAAATATGTCCCATCGTATTTTGGAGGCTTTTAGACTTTTAACATAATAGAAGCATAAAGGACTACAAGTCTGATAGAACCACACAGGCAGAAAACTCATTGATTGGAGAAGAGAATAATGATGGGGCATTTGTGTTCCAGAGAGCAAACTCCTCAAACTCAGGATGACTCTGGTTGAAAGTATCTCCTGTTGCAATGTTCTTTATTACTTGTGAGAATCACCTTTGGTTATCTTATGGGGGAGCTAATCTTGGAATCATATTTTTACCTTCCATGGCTGGGTAGTTTCATCAAAATTATACTGCAAGAACCTGATTACATCTGGGAATTTATACCATTTACAACCAACAGATGAATTGAAACACAAATAAAACCCTGTTGGGCTGTTTTTCAGGGACTAGGAAAGAAAGCATAATAAACAGAGATGTTTTATGGAGCAAGGACTGATACATGGCCCCTTGGGTGGGAGTTTTGCAGATGAACATTCGGATAACTGGATTTCAGGATAAACTCTGGGAATATTTGGTGTGTTCCCCTTTTTGACTTTATCTTATTTATTTTTCAAAACTGTTGTCAGTGAAGCCAGAAGCTATCTCAAGCTCATCCTTACATCTTAAGTAAAATCAAGGACAAGGGCTGTTTATTTGAGGAAGTAAACTATCAGCAGGGAGTAAAGGGGAGATTTTCATTATCAGCTTCCAGCAAATATTATCTTTCCATTGGGTGACTCCAGACAAATCTCAGGTTGTCATCCTAAGTTTCCCAAAGGTTAAGGATTATTCTGACTCTATAGAGTCTCAAAGACGTTTTTGTTTTATTGATGTACCCATATAGACAATCCCCCAGCCCTCTCTGGAGATGGGGTCTGCTCCTACATTAATGTGTGGGATTGATGCAGCATGACATGTGTAGTTAAATTTTCAAGATTACCCTTTCCCATAGCTATCATAATTCACTTTGAGAATAAAGAAGACTTTCTCACTGTGTCTGGTCTGTAGGGCATTAGGGATCCCTACTAGCTCTGTATTTCTCACTAAGATGTCACTGGGAAGGTCATAGGCTCTATTATTCAGTGCTTTGTAGGATGTGACATTTATTATTTGTAAAATTAGTGCCCAGCATAGTTTCTGGAATATGGTAGCCATTTAAGTGCTTATTGACGGATTAGCTGAATATAACTAGTACTCAGTCCTCAAATCTTTATATTTACCAAACTATTTTTAGATCTGAGAAATTATTTTTCAAACACATGAGGACATAGGAAGCAAGATATTGAGATAGTGATAATTGATCAAGCACTAGAGAGACAACATGGATCCTCCGGTCCCACTCACATCTAAAATTTGTGTGATTCTAAGGATTTGAATGATCAAAAACCCATTGATTACACAGTCATCAATCTAGACCATCTGCCTAATCAACTGGGCTACAAATACAAATCCTCAGTTTTGAGAATATTATTTTCTTTCATTAAAGACTGGTAAGACAAGAGTCAACATGAAAACATTCATGTTTTTTGCCAATAACTGCTGCCTATGGTGCATTCTTTCAAATAAAAAAATATATTGTTTGTTTCTTAGCTGTAGGAATTCATATAATCAGATCCAACAGTTCTTCATGGCTCCATTTCCATTCAATCTCTCAGTTTCAACCAAAGTACCAGTCATTTCCTGCTGAGTCACTTGCAGATGAAAGAAGGATGTATACAGCATCAATTGACTCAGACTGTGACTATATCTTCATGATCTGACTGTTGAGAATGAATTTTTTTTGGGGGGGGAGTGTTCAGACCTGTAATTTTACTGATATAAGGAATTCTAATAAGTATACTCTCTCCACAAAAGCAGGTGGGCAGCTGTTCTTCAATTCTTCTTCAATTCTTCAACAGTCTTAGAGAATTGTCTAAATCACCAAAAACTTAAATTATCTGCCCCGGCTCTTGTGATCCTATGTACTAGAAACTGAACTTTTACACAAATCTTGACTCAAAAGCAAGCTGTTTATCTACTCTGCTTTGCTGATTTACACAGCATTTCGATAAACTGGCTAATTCAATTAAATGGCTTAATCCAAATTAAATAACCGAGTTGATTTTTTCCCCCTCTTTATTGTTTCATAGAATTGATCAGTTGTTTGATTGAATTTCCTAATTGACCATTTTAGTCACATACGCACCAATGGTCTTTCAGAACTAAATATATGAAAATCAAAACTCATGACCTTGAACACAAAATTGCTATCCAGCCTTTCCATGAAGACGTCCAGAGGCAACATACTGCACTCAAGCATAATTCAAAGTCTTTGGAAGCTTTTCTTTATATCAAATCTAAATTTGCTTCTCAGATGTCACCCAGACTTTCTATAGCTGCCCTCTGGGTCAAAGAGATCAAATCTAAATCATCCAATAACTGGAGACATCTATCTTGCTCCCCTTGAATCTTTTAAGTGTCCAAGTGTAGCTGCAATGATTATGAAACTTTGAAGTATTTTACATTGACTAGAAAGCCTAAATGCCCACAGTACCATGACCATACTGAATAGCCATCCCTACTTCAGAAAATGCAAAAAGGTGATCGAGAATAGAATAGCTCAGAATTCCAGGTGAGTGTAATTCATCTATTAAACTGTTTCTTAGGCTACATATAAGAGAGAATTACCATGTTTCAGATTTATGAATTTACATAAGTAATATCCCTATCCTTCTTAATCTATATCTTAGGGACTTTAATTCCTCAAAATTAAAAGTTGTAGGTTGCCAATAAAAGGAAACTCAGTGTTTTACTTTTCATGACTAAGTTATCAAATCTCCACAAGAAAGTTGTAAAAAGAGGACCCCTTTTGGGATGGATTTCTCCATCGCAGCAAACATAGCAACCCAAAAGAGATGAACATTTGCTAAATGTGACACAATATTTATGAAACTTAATTTTCTGTGATGTCTACAATGCTTATAGAATGTGTGCTGCTTATAAACACAGCTGCTGCTGGGTGAGAGAGCAGGGATAAAAAAAAAAAAAAAGGCAGAAAGACACAATCACCCATCACTGTTTAGATTTCATGGCATCATAACCTATCTGACCAATCACAATGCTCATCGTTCCTTTAATTTTGTTGTTTAGACTTTTATCCTCATGTTTTATATCAAACATAAGAAATCAAAAATATGCCCATCTTCAAAAGAAAACCATACAATGCAATTAAAATGCTTACACCCTTTTGCTTCCTTCATTTGCTCCTTTATTCTAGATTGTTGTCAACAGAATTAACAGATTTTCTTGAAAAATTATACATTGTTAGGCAATTGTTGGGTATAAGTTTATGAAGCCACATTGAGAAAACTGAATTCTGAGGGAGGGCTAATACCTTCTCCCAAATCATGTAGTTGGCAAATGGCAGATTCATGGCTTAGAGAGAAAAACAGGTTTTACAATTTATTATTTAGAGTGACCAGATTTCTTTCTGATAAGCGAGATCATTCACTCCCTTTTGAATATAATTCCTATTGATGCAATCAAATAATTGTTTTGATAGCCTATAAATCAAAATAACAATTAAAATGGTGAAAAGCTGCTTACTAACATCAGTATAGACATGGTTGGAAACTCATGACATAAATGCTAGGGTAGATTCAAGATCTCCTAGGATTGCGCTGAGTTGTGTTTTGTTTTGATTGTTTCCCTTAAAAGATATTGAACCAATTCTTGAGAAAATGGAATCCTTAAAAGAAGCTTGAATTCATAGCATAGCTTCTTGGTAGAGTCAGTAAAAAAAATCCATAGCACAAGGAGTCAGTAGTAACTCCTTTAGTTTCTAATTCATGTGAGATGTAAGTCTATGCTGAGTTTCTGACGTAGTATTTTCCAGTTTTCCCAGCAATTTTTGTAAAATGGTGAGTACTTATCCCAAAAGCTGGAGTTAGAGGGTTTATCAAATACTGGATTACTATTGTGTTGTATGTCTCTAATCTATTCCATTGATCTATCTGTTTTTTATCAGGACCAAATGGTTTTGATGACTATTGCTTTATAATACAGTTTTAAATGTGGTACTGCTAAGCCACCATCCTTTGTATTTTTTTCCCACTAATTTCCTTGATATTCTTGACCTTTTGCTCTTCCAGATGAGTTTTGTTATTATTTTTTCTAGCTCTATAAAATAATTTTTGGCAGTCTGCTAGGTATGACATTGAATAAGTAGGCCAATTTAGGCAGAATTGCCATTTTTATTATATATGGGCAATTGACATTTTTCTGATTGTTTAGATCTGACCTTATTTGTATGAGAAGTGTTTTGTAATTGGGTTTATATAGTTCCTAGGTTTGTCTTGGAATATAAAAACCCAAATATTTTATTTTCTGTACAATTACTTTAAGTGGAATTTCTCTTTCTATCTACTTTTGCTGGCCTTTGTCAGTAATATATAGAAATGCTGATGATTTGTGTGGGTTTATTTTATATCCTGTAACTTGGTAAATTCGAGTAAGTTTTTGGATGATTTTCTAATATCATCGTATCATCTGCAAAGAGTGATAATTTTGTTTCCTCATTGCCTATTCTAATTCCTTTAATTTCTTTTTCTTTTCTTATTGCTAAAGGCAACATTTCTAGTACAATGTTGAATAATAATGATGATAATGGGCATCCTTGTTTCACCCCTAATCTTATTGGGAATGTGTCCAGCTTCTCTCCATTACAAGTGCTTTTCTTATAAGAGAAAAAGGAAAGAACAAAAATTAGGCAAATAATCATGTGTGTGTGTGTGTGTGTGTGAGAGAGAGAGAGAGAGAGAGAGAGAGAGAGAGAGAGAGAGAGAGAGAGAGAGAGAGAGAGAGAGAGAGAGAGAAAGGAGAGAGAGAGAGAACAGAGAGAGAGAAGAGAGAGAGAGAGAGAGAGAGAGAACAGAGAGAGAGAGAGAGAGAGAGATACAGAATCAAGGCTATCTAGGGAGAGAGAGAGAAAAAAAGAGAGATTCCTTTTAAAGAGGTCTCATTTTAGAGTATAATTTATATTTGGACAGGGCAGTTAAGTAGCTCAGTAGATAGAACACTGGACTTGAAATCAAGAAGACTCATCTTCATGAGTTCAAATCTGGTCTCAAACATTTACTTCCTATGTGACCCTGGGCAAGTCATTTAATCCTGTTTGCCTTAGTTCCTCATCTATAAAATGGGTTGGAGAAGAAAATGGCAAACCACTTTCATACCCTTGCCAATAAAATCCCAAAAGTGGTCATGAGAGTTGAACAGACTGAAATAACTCAACAACAACAACTATTTTGGGGGACACGTGTATATAGACCAATATGATATATATGAATAGATAACTATCTTATTACTGTCATTTTTCAATAACTTTTTCATGATATGCAATTTGAAACAATCAGATTAAAGAGGATTTGAATATCTGGGTTTGCATTAAATTCAAATAAAATATTCCAATGACAAGAGGCCAGAAGTTAGAATATTTCAAATCACAAATTGAATGGATAAGTGAAAAAGCATTATAATATGTACTCACATTATTTTGTGCAAATAGCCATGTTGAAGACCAGGGATATCTACAGAAACATCAAGACATTGTCTACTCTTACAGAGTTCAATATTTAGATGCAAGGTATATGGAGAGGTCCAGAAGTGCTGAATGTTTCACTGGTGTAGACGGTATAATGGTACATCAGTGAGATATATAGCATAGTGTTAGTGGTATAAATGACAAAGTCCAGAGGACCTTAGGTTTCCTAGTTATTTTCCTAGTTAAGTTTACTTGGCAGTGCTGATGGACTGCCATCTTAACTGACTATGAAACCCAAGGTTTTCTGAGCTTTGCCATCTAATCAGAAGGAATGAGAGCAGTTAGGAAGCTTTGGCAAAGGAACTTCTGGGAACGGGAGTCTCTTCTGGGAACGCTTTATGGGACAGCCAGCCTGAGGGGTAGGATTCAGTGGAGTGCCTCCAGTGAAAAATCACAGATTTAGGGAACTAAAAGGAAATTCAATCCAGACCAGCCCACTCAGTTGAAAAATGAAGAAACAGAATTGTAGAGAGATTTAGAGAATAACCCAAAATCAAAGAGGTACAAGGCAGATAAGGAATCAAACTCAATTCCCTTGATGCTGATTCAATTTTCATGAGATTTTCATGACATCACAACTCAGGGAGAAATGACTTAGAATTCTAGCTCAGGAAACTACCTTAGAGTAGCCTGAAAGGGTCAGGGATAGAAAAAAAGTACATATATTATAGAATTAGAATGGAATATGCTACCCAGCCTCAAAAGACTCTTGAAAGGGGCCGGCCAAAAAAGCCAAGGAGGCAGAAATCAACAAGTAGAGGACACCCTCTTTTTTGTGTCATTAAAATAGGCAAAGTTGTGTATCCGGGGAAGGCTGGTCTCATCTCCCTGTCCTCCTCAAACAGGAGGTAGGAGGAAGCCCAGGTCACTAGTTATAGAGCCAATATTCCCAAGGCAATTAGGTCTTGTTTCTGCCAGGAGAGTGATTGTCCCAAATCTGACTGGTTTTTGTTGCCTGAAAGAACACAAAACCAATGGAGTTTCTCATGATTATAATAGGCTACAAAAGTGAAGGCCTACTTTTGTTCCAGAATATGAGAAATACATCCTAGAACTTGATTTATTTTGACTTGACATGATTTTCAAAGAAGGATTTAGAACATTAAGGATTATTCAAAGCATTCCACTCCAAGCCAGCCTCCCCACCCCATATTTAAACATGTGGGAATCTATTTTTATGTCCCCCATTAGAAGTTAAATAATGAAATGGGACGCCTATCCATACGTTCTCACACTCCTCCACAGCTCAGAGAAGCATCGTACACAAATTATGCATACAAATCAAAAAGGCAGCTCTTTAACTTGGTTGGGTGAAACGAAAAACCAAGGCAATCTGTTGTGGATGATGGGATGTGTCTGGATGTGAGGTAATGTTGAAGATTGTCTTCCCCTCCCAGACTCTTGCAAAGTCAAACTTTTGCCTCATTTTTTCACCCACTTTAATCCCTGAAGGAACATTGCCTCAATCAAACTAAGACCTGGAAAAATCCTTAATTTAAAAAGGCCAAGGTCTCCCAATACATCTGGAGGTGAACTCCAGTCAATCTGATCTCCATCTGGCCACTGGACCCAGATGGTTCTGGAGGAGATAGTGAGGCTGGTGACCTTGCATAGCCTCCCTCACTGAACTCCAATTCACTTGCAAATCATGACATCATCTTCCTAATGTCATGGCCCTTTTCAAGAAGGGACAAACAACATCCCTCATCACCCCTATCATGCTACAATTTACTCATCAGTTTAGAGTTTGAAGCCTATGTTATATATACAACTATGTGTTATATTTTTTTTTCCTAGGAAAAAAGTCCCCAGTGGACAATAAAAAATTAAAATTTCTAAAGCTATTTAATCACAATTCTTTAAAGAATTCTTTATCTTGTTCCCAAGGCAGAGCCCAAAAAGTAATTACTGCTATCTTAGTAATTATTAAGAAAACTCCCCTGTGTTGATTTCAGGATGTGAAAAGTATGTCTTTACATTTGGGATTCTGGCCTAATGCACAGACACGAGTAAAGTTGGGTATATTCCATAAATAGCCTTTAAATATGATTTCTGGTTGCCGGCTTGGCATTTATTTCTCTTTTTAATAAACCAAAAATATAGATTATCCTGGAAGAGAATTCATACCCAAGCTATTACAATATAGTTCTTTCATATGGATGAAAACCAGGCTTATAAATTAAGGGTGTAGTGTTAATCTTTTAGTTTATGTGATTGTATTAAAGGACGTTACTGTAAATGTTCATGAAAAGTATAGGATTGGAATTACAAAGAAAATCTTGGAGTATCTGAAAATCTCAAGAGAAATTCCTGGCCAACAAGAAATTTATGGGTAGAGTAAGTGGATTAAAGAGAAAATAAATATCCCTTCTTTATTGTTACAATTTTTTCCTTAACCTCTTGCTCTCTATAGCCTCTGTCTTTCCAACTTAACTGAAGTAGCATTTATTAAAGGTCATCCTATGACCGGCTAATTGCTAAATCCAATACCTTTTCAGAGTGTTCCTTTTTTCTATCCTCTCTGCAGCATTTGACCTTGGAAGCCACCCTTTGTTCCTGATGCTCTCTTTTTCCTTCCCTTATGTGATGCTAAAATTTCTGGCTAGGCTGCTTTTCTGATGACCCTTTTCTCCCTTCCTCCCTGCTTTACCTTGCTCTTTCCACTTATTTCTTCAGCTACAAACCTTATCATAGTTCCCTCCTATGGATCACTATTGCATCTATTCTTGAGACTTCAATTATGGACTCTAAACAGTGGATTCCCAAATCTCATTCTCCCTTCTCGCCCCCGTCTGTGTCTCTCTTGCTGTCTTTATCAATATCTATATTTATATAAATAGATACATATACACACATATAAACATATATACATATATATATAAATCTCCCCCTGTCCCTACCTCCTACCTCCTCTTCCCAGTCCCTCTTTTTTTCCTTCTTTTCCTTTGATTCTCTCCCTCTCTGCCTCCCTTCTTTCCTCTCTCTCTCTGTCTCTCAGTGTGTGTTTGTGTTTCTCTGTATCTCTGGGTGTATATCTGTCTCCCAAGATGAAGGTATATAAGGCTTTCTCAACCTTTCACTTCCTTCCCTTCAAATTTTATACCTTCCTCCCTCCCTTCTTCCTGTCTCTCTCTCTGTCTCTCAGTGTGTGTCTGTGTTTCTCCATATGTCTGGGTCTCTCTCTCTGCCTCCCAAGATGAAGGTATATAAGGCTTTCTTAACCTTTCCCTTCCTTCTCTTCAAATCATAAACCTTCCTCCCTCTGGACGTTCTGTAATTTGGTGACATCAGTCTCTTGCTGAGCCTTGTCCAAGATCCTCCAGACTGAGTATTTTCCTTAGCTCTCCCCAACCTCAGAATGTTCTCCCACCTCAATCTGCCTTCTGGCTTTCCTGGTTTCTTTAGGTTTCAGCTAAAGTCTCCCTCCTACAGGAAGCCTCTGCAGGTCCTCAGTAATTTGAGTGCCTTCCTTCTGTTGCTTTTCCCTGCCTGGAGCTCATTTATATATAGTTGGGTTTTGTTGCATCTGAAATCCTGGATACCTGGAAATTTGTCCCTAAACATTTCACCCTTATTGAGGAGAATGGTAGTGTCTTTGGAGAAGAAATCATGGTATTTTTCATCTTTAATGTCTTTTGTCTGATGAAAACTTGAGTCAAAATTAAAAATGGAGCATTGGATATGGAGTAACTGGGATTTCAGGGAGGGGCAGTTTGCAAAAAGCTGCTTCTGGGGACAGAGATGAGGGAAGGACTTTAAGAGTAAGTCTCAGTTGGGGTGTGTACAAGGTAACAAAGAGAATGGTAGCCCTCACACTGTAACTGATTGGAATCCTAAAGCCACGTCTCTGTGCTCTGTGTCATTATAAAACATGTCATTATGATAGTTAAATTATCTGGGTAATTTAATCTGCTGTGTAGATGTCACCTAAAGCAAGAGGACTCCCTTGCTCATATTTATTCTGGTTAATATGAGTTTTATAAATTCAGAAGATTTAATAAATGCAAAAAATTAAAAGATATTAGACATATGTAAATTCTATTAAAATTTATATAATGTAGTAATTAACTGTTGAAACTTATTAGACTTATATAAATGCTATAAAATTTATGATGTAGTAATTAACTGTTGAAATTTCTGAAATAAAATAGAATACATTATTAAACTAAAATAGCTTAATAATCTACCAACCATCCCAGCCCCAAAAGAATCACTGTTCTTTGAGCAGAATAAAAAGACAATTGATTTAGTAAAAAAAATAATAATAATACTGACTCTTTGAGAAACTTGTTTGATGATCTCCTTCAAGTGTCAATATCCTCATCTATAGGAAGCATTTAGTGCACTCTTTTACAAAGAAGGCCCCTATAGAACTTTATGGAGTCTGAGTCATTCTAAAGGTCAATACCACAAGACCCCATCAGTGTGTTTTTCCTCCATTGCTGTCTAGCTGGAGGACACACAAATCCAAAGTATAAGATATTTTCTAAAACAAGATAGTAAATAAAAGTGACAAGAAGAGATGGTCAAACTCATCCATAATAGACACTATAATTTTGCTCCTGATCAGTGGGAAAAAGGAACACACAGAAAGAGTACCTATGACAAAGAAACATCCCTGGAGGGACATCTGTAGGGAACATATGTGGCCAGGGAACATGCATGGGGTATACATGAGCCCACATGCCCAGGACATACCCATAGGCAACATGGTGCCCAGACTCCCACCCAGGGATGGTAGCTCATACATCCAGCAACTATGGAGCCCCCATGGATCTGGTAATAGCATTTCCCATTTCCCAGATACTTCCTGATGGGTATCACACTTCTGCTGTGTACTCTGCTTCCATGGTACAAACTCAGTCATCAAGCTGCTTTCAGAAGCCCTGAGGGTCCTCCCTTCCCAGATTTATCTATTTATTTATTTATATATTTATTTGTCTGTTTGTTTGCTTATTTATTTATTTATTCACTTATTCATTCATCTATTTATTTATTTATTTAACTAGGTGAAAGAGGAGATTCTTTCCCTCAATTGCTTTGTCTGCTTAATCACTGAATGGGTGCAGCCTCAATCAACTGAGACCTGTTGAAGACCTTAGCTTAAAAAGTTCAAGGTCTCCCCCTGCATCCAGGGCCACCTCCAGTCCTCCTGCTTGCTATATGGCCACTGAACCCAAATGGCTCTGGAGGGGAAACTGAGGCATGTGACCTTGCCCATCTCCCTCTCTTAAATCCATCTCCCCTCCCCCCCATGTCATGATCCTTTTAGAGAAAAAAGGCCAAATATCTGATGGACTTTGGATATTTAACCTTTTTAGGGTCATATGCTCTCTTTGCACATGCAAAATAATATATACATATTGTCTTATCCAACAGAATGTAAATTCCTTAAGAATAGGAAGTGCTGTATCTTTTTTTCTCCTTTGTGATCTCCGGTGCTTACTAAGTGCTTATTATTTGATTAAAAGGTAACTTGTACAGAAGAGGAGAAATGTTCATTTGGGAGTCCATGATCTTCAATTAAAATGCTACTTTGGTGGTTTACTATTTGTATGACTGGACAAGTCATTAGGAGTCTTGGCTTCTTTACCTGTAAATTGAGATAACTGGACTAAATGGCCCATTCAGTCTATTCTGTCCTTAAATGTAGGATGCTGTGACAAACTCGATGGATAAGGATGTGGTTCCTAGAAGGCTTCTCCACAGACAAGAAGAGCTACAGTTCTTTTTGCATAGCTGAAAGCCAGGAACCTCTCCACCCCCATCCTGGCAGCTGCCAATGAGAGCAAGGTGAAGTTTGTTCTGTTAAATGGTGCTGACTGATTCAAATTCTATGGCACTGTACAATGGACTTAAGAAACTCCTTGTCACTCCAGTTTTATATCCTTCAATGTTAGATTCCTTGAGGACTCAGCTCAAATAAATTAAAACTAAACAAAATAACATGGAATCACAGAAACCATGTGGAGGCTGTGGTATCGGGCTGCGTCTCCCCTCCGAGATCATGTTTGAACTGGAAATCAGAATAAAAGCTAGACAGAGAGAAAAAGGCCGGGGCCTTCTAAATTCCTGGCCTATACCTCTGGATAACAGATTTACATCTGGCACCAGCAAAATCTCCCTGGTCTTTCTTTTACCTTCATCAGCACACAGGGGGATTGCCTCTCTCATTTTAAACTGAAATGATTAGACTATTTTATCTTTAAGTATCTTCCTTTCTGCTCAAACATTTTTATCTTTCTGAGTATTTATATTCAGAGCATATTTTACACAAAATAGAGAAGGGATCTGGCTTAGATGTTCTTTAAATGAATTTGGAGAAAATATCACTGTCCCCAATTCCCCCTGCCAAAGAGCACCCATGAATTTAGGTGAGTCGCACTATTAAATCATCATCTTGTACAAGCCACATCTAGTTAAGCAGGGGATATTCATTAAGTTTTTCCTGTGATTTAACTTATCCACCCTTCCCCCCCTTACTTTATCAAATAAACCTAATGGTCCATCCCCAATAGATTCTCAGCTTGACCTCCCAGTTGAGTACCAAGAGTTAATTCTTAATATTCCACACTAATGGTCATGAGAGAAATCCCTCCTCCCCTTCCCAGTAACTCCCTTGGAATACTGATTTTATCTAAATGTTATTTGACAAAAGAAAAGATTCTCAACTCTCTCTCCTCAGAAATAAAAAGGCAAATATTTCACCCCAGCAACCAATTTATTTACTCTACTAATGTCAAAATATTGTTTAGAACGTCATGATGAAAGAATATCATTTTCACCTGTTCCCATCATGCTTTCCCCCCACCCCCAATTTGGCAGTCAATCCTTTTCCCCAGCAAGCATCTGCCGACCTGTTCGGTGTCAGCCCTTACAGTAAATTGCCTTCTGTATCACACATTTTCCCATCTTCCCTTAGGCCTCTTCTAAAAAAAAAAAAAAAATTCTGCTAGGCATTTGTCTCAAGCAGCAAACGCCACATCCAAACTAAGGTCAACATTGCAAATTAAAAAGAAGGGGATTTTTTTTTTTTTTTTTTGCCATCATTTGGTGCTGAGTGTTACCTTAATCCACTCAATGCCTTCTTGTACCATCTAATCTTATTTTACAAAACACAAAACTCTAACTATAGCTCAACTTTCCTTTGATTTTCAACAAGAAAAAAAATTAGTCTTTATCTAATATGGAAGCAGAGAATCTGACTACCCTGGGATTTGCATTTGTACCTCAGGAAGTGAAACATAACTGCAGACTCACACTGCATTTTATCTTATTTTTCTAAAACTAGGCAAGTGGAGAATATCCCAATAAATCCTCCCTTTTCCTCTACTAGTACACTTAAAATCTAGTTTTAAGCTTCACTGGCTCCATCAGCCTTGAACTTCAGTCAGGAGGAGGGCCAAGGGAAGTGACAGGAGAAAGATGAAAGAGGGGGGGTGAAGAAAAGAGATAAAAGATTGGAACATGTTTATTCATGACTAGAAGAAGCCACAATTTTTATTTTAATTATTGTTTTGGGGGGACCAGACCTATGATTTCATTGGTATGAGGAATTATAGAGGCAAGTAGGTGGCAAAGGGGAGAGAATCTTGGGTCCAGAGTCAGGAAGGCCTAGGTTGATATCTGGCCTGAAAAACTTAATAGTTGTGACCTGAACAAGATACTTAACCTCTTTATGCCTCAGTTTTTCCCCATCTATAAAATGGGAGTAAATAAGAAGGATCAAACGGTATGAAAAGGAAATCCAAGATATCTGTATAGTTATCCAAAGTGATATCTTGTGAAAAAAAAAATGCTCCAAAACACTAATTGGTTAAATTAAAGTACCTGAATTTTTATTACACATCCATAAAATTAGCAAATTGAACAACAACAAAGTATTGAAGAAGCTATGGTAAAAACACACACTGCATTATTGGTAAAACTATGAGTTGGTCTGGATATAATGGGAAGTAATATGGAATTATTCCAAAAGTTAAACCATTCATACACTTTGATTACTACTAGTGATACTTCTCTTAATCCTATATCCCAAAGAAATGAAGAAATAAGGGGGGAAAAATTATATGTACCAAAATATTTGCAGCAACTCTTTCTGTAGTAGTAAAAAGATGGAAGTAAAGATAAGTTGATACAAAGTGAAATGAGCAGAACCAAGAAAACAATTTATACAATTACAATAATATTGTAAAGAAATCAACTTTGAATGATTTGGGAATTCTAATCAATGAAATGACCAATCATAATTTCAAAATGTCAGTTACTTCTTGATGGAGAGATAATGAATTATTAGGGTACATAATGATATAGATAGATGAAGGAAGAAAGGGAGGGGAAAGGAAAGGAGGGAGAAAAAAGAAAGGAGAGAAGGAGGAGAGGAGAGGAGAAGGAGAGGAGAAAGAGAGAGAGAAGAAAAGGAAAGAAAAGAGGAGAAGGAGAGAAGGAGGAGAGGAGGAGGAGGAGAGAGAGAGAGAGAAAGACAGACAGACAGACAGAGAGAGAGAGAGAGAGAGAGAGAGAGAGAGAGAGAGAGAGAGAGAGAGAGAGAGAGAAGGAAAGAAAAGAAAAATAGCATGGCTAATATGGGATTCTGTTTTGCTTAATTAATTATTGGCATTTGTTCCAAGGTGTTTCCTAATCTTTTTCCTCTTTTCAGTTATAGGGGAGGAAAGGGAAAATGGATATTTTTAATTAAGAAAAAAATGAACTGAACCATATTGCTCTGCACAATTCCAATAATTTAAGCATTTGTAGTAATATTGGACAGAGGGTCCCCACAACTCATATAATTCAACTGACTGCTGTAGATTAGTTTTGAACTATTAAGTTTCATAATCCTCCCTTATTTACTTGCAGGCATATGAGAACTCACCTTCACAGTCTGTCCAGATTCAGGCCCATCCTATAATAAAAACAACAAGAAGAAAGAATTGAGTTCAGGGTAGACTGCTTAGGTCTCATAGTTATTCAGAAATATTACTCATTAATAATTTATATCCAATTTCATTGTGTGTTAATTTATAGTTCTCTCATGGGCACTATCCAACTTCAAGCATTTGAGAAGACACTTTTCCATTTCTTCCTAAGACTAAGTGAGAAGTTAGATATAAAAAAGGTATAAATTATATAAAGTATCATCCTTCCTTACTCCTCTACATGTTTTCCATTCATGGCTCTGCTTTTCTGATTGCTTTAAAGGAAAGCTGAGGACCATTTGGGGATGTGAAGCATATCTTGCAAATCTCTTAAAATCAGAGGCAGTATAATTAACATCTGATTATCTTAAGCTTTTACATAGGAAAACTGATTTAAGTAAATTAGTAAAGGGGGGGGTATAGGACTTCCCATATTAGATTTTTTAAATTGTCCATCTTTTGCCTATAATTAACCTTGAGAAAACATGGATGAGTCAATCAGGATTTCAATCCCTCATCCCTTCTGCCTCCCACTCCTACGGAACCATCAGTTCCTGGTCTCTGTACCCCTGACCTACCCAAAACCCATGGAACATGTTAACCAGGCCCGGGCATCAAGCCAGGACAAAACCTATTACATATGTTAGACATAACCGAAAGCAGATGTCAGCCTGATTTCAGGAATGAACCAGCTCTTTCAGAAATCAAAGTAAAGAAGTGCCCTTAGCCATTTCCTGGAAGAGCAAATTTTGCTCATGCAGAGGGCATGGGGGGCAGGAGGGACTTAAAATGTTTATGAAAGAACGAATGGATGGATTTCTTGGGAGGCATTTGCAATTTTCTTCGCCTTTTTACTTGATCTTTGTCTATACCCTCAACAGAAATATTATAGAACCAATAGGCTATGTCTACCAAAAAAACCACTGAAATATTTTGGCTAAAAAAAGTTATGAAAATGTATATCCATTAAGATACAGTAGACATGAGAGCAAGAAAAACAATCCATCCTTAGGTTCCAAATACCATTTTGCTTAATATATTAGGAACATTTATATATTATAATATAATATATTAGGAATATTTGCTTCAGGGTCCTGGAGAGTTCTCAGGGAGAGAATTAGGGAATAATCTTGAGATACAAAACACTTTCACTTAAACATGAAATAGTTCAACAAGTAATCAATTCCCTTTAAATAAAAGCTCTATCTTTACCTCTCTATCACATCTAACTGTTCATGAAATCACCTTCTCAATTTCATTTTGATTCGCTTTCCCCCAAATTATTTTAGGCAGTGTGGATGTATCCTAGGTTAAGGCTTTTCTCTGCTCTGTTTGTATTGTAGTAAAATTGATAACTTTGCAGAAACACCTGACATTTCAATAATTCAGTGAAAATGAGCTGCCTTATTTGAAGCACAAGTGTCAGTGGATTTTCTAATGTAGGATCTTATATTTAGCACTAAAAGGGATACAAAAGTCATTTAGTCTCACTTTCTCTTTTTAAAAGGGCAAAGTGAGTAGTCCAAAGCCATACAGACAGGAAGTTGCAGGGGTTGGTTCCAAGGACCAAATTCAGCCTATTTCTACTTCCCATCTAGGACATGTCTAGTCAATAATTATAGTCAATTAAATGAAAGAATGGATTGATTTAAAAAAGATCAAAACATGAGACAGCTAAATTTTAAAAGGGAGGGAAAAAAAATAATCCAAGCAATCAGTGTACCCACCTGAATGGAAAAGGTGAGGGAAGTTCCCTGGAAATGTTTCTCCACCACATTTCCAACCCTTTGGGCCATCTGAAACAAATCTGCCACTTCACTGGGATTCAGGTCACGGAAACGTTCCACGGGGCGCAGCGGACACACCAAGACATCTGTGTCAGTCTGTGTTAAGGCACATCACGGTTCATATTGATATGGCTCTTAGTGAGCAACCATTAATAACGTCAGAGGTTAGTTTAGTCTGGGATACAAAAACACCCAGAAGTTCCAAGTGAGCATTAGTATTTTGTCTGGTGAATATTATGATCATCCTCTTTCTTAAAATTGGGGTTAGAAAGGCACAGAGAAGTTAAGTTTTGTTTTGAGGGCTTTTTTTATCTTGGGACACCAAAAGGATCCTGGAAAGAGCCAGTGATGGAGGCCTCTGTCTCCTGACCCTTTGAATAATCTAAAGTATTAGCTCAGAAAAGTGCTAAGAACCTAGTTCCCTCCTAGTTAGCTTGCCAGAATTAAATTTTAATTCCAAAAACCCTTTGGAGAAATAGGGAAAGAATGAAATGAAAAGACATTAGTTATTTTTTTTAACTGTTAGAAATTCTGCAGATCTTTAGAAAAGGTACCATCTACCTCATCTGTAACCGAGAAATGTACCAGGAGTTAAGCAATTCATGAAAAGGTTATGTCAGACTGATTTCCAGGAAGCCAAGACATTTGAAGTGAAATCATTAGTATGTGGAAAGGGTTGTCTACTTATATAGACGAGAACTTCTTAATGCAGTCTCAAGTTTATCAGAGTAAATATATCTGCATTATTAGTCTGAGGAAAATTGAAGTGTTCTTGAGAGAAAGGGTCAGGATGTAATTAGAATAACCTACAGGTTACATATCAATATTTAATTTTTTTTTTACAAGTGATCAATGCTATTTCTGCTACTTTCACTAGGATCCATCCCTTGAAATTAGTTTTAAAATAACACATATTGGTATTTGCTTAGCTCTCGAGTCCCACCGGGATAGAAAAGCGTCAAGTTGTTTCTTCTGCAAATGTGTATTATTTTTTCTTTGCTGATCTGTTTTGTTTCCATGTGCTTTGGTTGCTGGAACCCAAACTGCCAAAGCAAAAAAAATAATAATAATAATTTCAATAATTTATATGCTATTTTTACCAATATATAAAGCACCTTTATAACTGATGCTTATTGGCTAAAGTGAAATCCCAAGGGGGAAAGTGGGGCACTAGTTGTGGAGGGCTGATTCCATAGCAGAGGAGAAGGAAAGGGGGGGAATAAAAAAGGGGAAAACACTAATTAATTTTGCTCATAATGAGAAAATTCTTGTCAATGGTAAACTAGGAAAAAGAGCATTTGTTTAATCTGAGTTCATTTTTCAAGAGAGGAAGAGGGAAGCTTCAACCCACAGGGCATCTGATACTTAAAAAGATAATTATCCTCCTTTTGCTGTGCGGCTGTATTATCATGGGTCAATGAACCATTTAGATATGAAGAATTTCCCTTCATTTGCTTTGAGCAGATTGCTGGCTTCCCCTCCCAGGGAGTTGGCTTTTCTTTGTTAAAAGGAATGTTCCTTCAAGTTCCACCCCCTCCCTATTTTGTTCTTCCACTTCTGGGAAGGTTTTGGATTTCACCAAATTGTAGCGACCCTGAAGACCCCAATCAATGAAACAACCAAAATTCTTAGGCTATATAAGGAAAGGATAGAGAAGGAAGAAAGGTGGGGGGGGGGGGGAAGAGAAAGAAAAGAAAAGAAAGAAGATGGAATAAAAGAGAAAGAAAAGAAGAGAGAGGTAACAGAGGAATAAAGACAATCTGATGTAGTCAAGTAGATCTGGATTCAATTTCTGGTTTCTGAATCTCTATGTCGTAGATAAGTGGTTTAGTTCAGTAGACATCAGACCTGATGGTCCAGGACAGTCTCTCCATGTCAAAACCCCTTCTTGTAAATGGGAATTTTTGTAAAAATCTGAGATTCCCTTGACCTCAACGCAACAAACCTGGCTACCCCTTAGCCTCATATTAGCTATTTTCATAGCTCTTAGCTATAGTATTTTCAGCTCTCAAAAATCTACTTGTAAAATATTAGTTTTTTAAAGTGGACCCCCCAAAAGGGTTAATCCCCATTTCCCACCAAATATTTCTGTGCCTCTCAGTTATTTTGTCTGTGGTCACTCTTTCCTGGATTGACTTCCATGATATTCTTGAGGATCTTCTCTTTTTTCTCTGACAGCTACTTCTCAGTGTACTTAGAGAGTTCCCCATCTTTCTCCCACTCTTAATGAAGGTGCCCCTCAAAGTTCTTTACCATCTTTGATCCACTTCCCCTTTGGTCATCTCTTCTCAATTATCCAGTTGACCGCTGTCCATTCATTTCATGTCACCTCTCTTTCCCAAGCTCTAGTCTCGGATTTCTAGTTGCATACTGGGTACTCTAAAGTCTTCTACCTGACATTTCACAAGTAAAAGCTGAGAGAGATTTACATTTGTATTAGGGTTTTGATGGAGATCAGAGGCAGCTGAGTAAACTCAAATGACCCACTACAAACCAACCCTTGCAAAGGGATCACTGTAGGCCACCAGTACTACATCAAGCAAGATGCAAATTGTTTTGTCTCTTATCAGCAGAAGAAGGGAAGGAAGAAGAGAGGATTTCAGATTGGAATTGAACTTAAAAGCTGTGGACCGTAGTTGAGGGCAGCTAGCATCCTTTTGTATTTGGCCTTTGGTTAGAATCTAGTCAATACAGGTCAAAAGACAGCTGAGTGAGCAAGCAGTCCTATTGCAAGGAAGGCAGGGAAGCCCCACTTTTAAAAAGCATCACTTGAAAACCTACTGTGAGCAGCAGTGGAAAATTTGCCATGAGACGTAGCCAAAAGAACAAAAGAGAAATGAGGATTTCGCTTCCAAGGAACATGGAGGGCAAAGAAAATTTTGCAGAGACCTAAAAAGAATGTGCTATATTTGCATCCCTGCTGGTGCTAAGCAACAGCTGTGTCTGGGCAAAAAGCATGCTGATTTCCCTAGCAGAGAACATCAAAAAGGTGGAAAAATGGCTTTCTATTCTCCAACTCATCAGGGAGAATGAATTATTCCTGGAAAGAATGGAAGAAGTACTTTAATCATTAAGCATTTATTAAGTACCTAGATGCCAGGAACTATGCTAGATACTGAGGAAATTGAGTAAAATATGAAAAACCTGCCCTCAAACAAAATGAGGAACTGCACTGGATGAGTTCAGGTGAAAATTAAAATACATGTTATGAGGTCAGAAAGAGGAACAATATAACACATAAATGGAAGACTAGTCCTGAATATTTAGTTTTTATAACAGCTATGAAGCTCTTATATAGGGGAGAGTTGAGACTTCTTAAGAAAGCTATTCCTTTTGCTCCAATTGTGATGCTATGGATGCTGAGGTCCCCCAGAGGGGGCCCCAGAGGTCATCTCCACAAGAGATGGGCAGCCCAGTACCCAATTAAAATGTAATTGAAAGATATTTTACAAAACTAATTTTTTAAATCAGTGAAACATCAATAATAGTAATTTGTGGTTTCCTAAGTCAATATGTCTCCCCCAAGGGTTCCGATGTATGGATTAAGACTTCTGGTTTCCATTTGAATTTGATACCACTGATCTAGCAACATCTCTCATTTTGCAAATAAGGAAACGCAAGGCAAGAGACATGAAGTGTCACAGATATTACAAGGTGACACAGGGACAAAGTCCAGATCTAAACACATTTCTGCCTCAAATTCCATCTCTTTTCCCATTATAATCCATGCACAGTCATGATTGGTGAATCCTTATCAGAAGGTACTACTGTAGTCATATTTTAACCTAATAGGAACAATTAGAAGTAAATTTTCTTCCCAAGACCTTCTGAGATTTACCAAACCTATCACTATATACATCATGTGATCCATCCAGAGACAAATGTTAAGAGCATGAAAGGTGTTGCAAAAGATTTGGGGGTCACGGGTTAAAAAAGGACACTTTAGGAACACAGATTATATTTTTTCAAACTAATACTATGCTAGAAAAGGTAGAAAGTTAAGAAACAAGGCAGACATGAGAAATGAATAGTTTCCTCAAAATCTGAGAACTAGATATGAATTTCACCATGGCTTAAAATTTAGGAACGATGGACTCTTGGCCAAGGATGGAGCATATGTAATGAGGGTCAGTATAAATATGTTTGTCTGGTTTCTTAAGAATCTGATCAAAAAGACTTATTTTGAAAATTTCATAATAGGGGGAAATGACTCCAATAATTCTGCCAAGCTAGCTACCATAGAGAATACTATGTATAGCGAAAAGCATATCCAGCACAGAAGGCCAATAACTCATGGGAGAAAATATGCCAGAAGAGAGTCAGAAATAAAATTGCTGGCTCGAAATGTCTAGATAAAGAAGCACAAAGTATGGGAAATAAGCAGGGTGAACTTTAAAAATCCTAATTCAAGGCAGTAAATATAACATTATAGATATTAATAAGATATCACGGGATGAGATAAAAATAACAGAGAGAAAAATAACAGATAGTTTTTAAAATGGTACGATAGCATTGCTTTTTAAAAAGATAAAATCACAAGGAAATCCAGTACCAAGAGAAGTAAACATATTGATTAGCATGAAGACACCCTCATATTATTTAAAAGCATTACCAAAAAAAAAAGTGTCTATGTAAGTATCTTTGCATACTCTCATTGTAGATACAATTCAGAGACAATTATTAAAATATATAAAAGTTTAAAACCATCAGAATTCAGTTAATTTCATAATTTATATTAGTTCCTACAAAAACAAACTTCTTTAAGATAATATATTCCTGGTGAAATGTAATAACTGAGTTTAATGTATAAATCCCATCAGATTTGTAAATCTTTTGAAACATGTTGAAAAAAATTAAAAACAAAGCATTTTCTTTATTTTCTTCTCTTCTAGGTTAATACAGTTGAAAGATTTTAATATCATAGAGTTAATGGTTCCCTAAAACAAAGATGTCAAACTCAAACAGAAATAGGGGTCACTAAAGCATATATAAGGGTACCTACAGACTGCTTAATGACTTAGAAAATCATGTGCCAACATTATGTTGCATTAAATTTTTATATATTTTGCTAAAACTTTCAAATTTACATTTTTGATAGTTTTTTGTTTTGTTTTGTTTTGCTTTTTGTTAGTTTTTGTTTTTCAGGCAACTGGGATTAAGTGACTTGCCCAGAGTCACAAGCTAGAAAGTCTTAAGTGTCTGAGGCTGGCTTTGAACTCAAATCCTCCTAAATTCAAGGCTGGTACTTCCATCCACTGTACCATCTGGCTGCCCCCCCAATTACATTTTAATCTTTAATCTGGAATGCACATGGGAGCACTGCTGCAGACACTATATGGCCATCTGTTTGTCACTTCTGCCCTTAAAGGTCATCAGATCATAAGAACATAGTTCATGGTACTATATATTTGGAGCTGGACAAGACTGTGTCCAGTCTCCTAATTTTATAGATGAAGAAACTAAAGTCTGGAAATCATAAGGGATTTGTCCAAAATTATGCAGGTAGTAGGTGAAAGTGGCGAGATTTGAAACCCGGTCCTCTGATTGTTAATTCAGTTCTTCAACTCTTGCATGGATTTAGGGAGAGGTGAGTGATTTGCCTAGCATCATTCAGTTGATCATAAGAATTCATAAGTGAATTTTCTAATTGTAAATTCAGTTTCTTTCCCATACTCCTTTCATGGTAAAAGCTAGGCTAATATAGCCACAGAAAGAGAAGTTTCATGTAGAGCCAGGAAAGCTTTTCTGCCTGGTTTTGTACCTTTTTTTTCCTGCAAAAACTATAATCCTAAAGATAGGGTCAAATCCTGTCCTGACTGGAACAGGGAAACTTCCAGCTGATTTAAAAGGCAGCTGCTTAAAGACAGAGGAAGGCGTGTTCTACTTGCCTACTTCAAACCAAATGTCTCCATCAGATCTATAATTACAGCATGTCAGAACTGAAAGGGGCCTCAGAAAATAGGCAAAACTCTTCATTTTGCAGATGAGCAAGCCCACACTTGAGGTGGAGGGGGACTAGTTTAAGATTATGTACACTCAGTCAGTTAGGGGCAACAAAGGAAAACAAACTTGGATTTCCTGACCCCATACCAATCAATTCTCATAATGCCATGAGACCTAAAACACTTTAAGTTTGTTCAAACAGAAAACAATGAAAAACAACCATGGCAGCTTAATTAGACATCCAGCATTGCCAAGGCTGTGTACTTCCAAAGTAGTGGAGAAAAAGAACATTGTCCTAAGTAATAACAAGATTATGTGATGATCAATTGTGATGAACTTAATTGACCATATGGAGATTCAAGGCAATTCCAATGGACTTGGCGTGGAAAGTGCCTTCCACATCCAGAGAGAAAACTATAGAGACTACACGTATCAAAGCATAGTATTTTCACTTTTTATTGTTTGCTTTCTTGTTTTTCCTTTCTCATAGGTTTTTTTTTTCCCTTTTGATCTGATTTTTTTTTTTTTTTTGCACAACATGATGAATATGGATATATGTGTAAAAGAACTGCACATGTTTAATCTATTTCAATTGGTTTGCCTCTTGGGAGGGCAGAGGTGAGAGAAGGAGAGAGAAAAATTTTGAACACAAAGTTTTGCAAATGTGAATTTGAAAATTTTTTTGGTATGTATTTGGGAAAATAAAATACTATTAAAAACATAAAGTAGTGGATAATTTGTATACAAAAGACACTTTATTATTCTTTATTATCTGACATAATTCTGAGACAGTCCTGATAGACCAAGTAGATATCAGAAGCTTAGGGCTTAGTAGAAGTTCTAGATCCAATAAAAGGGACTGAAATCATCATATCCAAGATTGTGTTCCAACTGTGAAATCCAGTGAGTTTTCCACAGCCTTCCAGTCTTTGAAAGATTTGTTATATTATCCTTTCCTGATTCTCCCCTTACTTTCACAACTATTCCTTCTCAGCCATTAGCTTTCTCCTGCTCATGGGACATGGGCATTCCACATTCTAGATTGTGTTCTCTTGTTTCTCTCTCTTGGAAGGTCTATCAGTTCCCACTGGTTCAACTATCATCTCTATCATGTGGACATTAAATCCATGCAGGATATCTCTAAAGTCTAGCTGCAATTTTAAGATATTGAAACTTAAAATGGCACCATTACTTTTGGGACACCATCTCCTGAATTTCTCTTCACCTCCATATCCTACGATTCCTAGTTTTCTGAGAAGTTACAATCGAGGTTTCATTTTCTGTGGGTCCTAGCCTTTCCTGTTCTCCTGTTTGATAGTGATCTCTTCCACTTGAAATTACTTTGTATTATTTGGTATATACCTTATATCATCATCTGTGTCTCTGTTGTAGCCTTCTAGCTGAACATAAATTTCTTGATGATAAGGATATTTGAGATGGGTTTTTTTGTTTTTTGTTTTTTTGCTTCCCAAGAACCTAGCATGTTATTGTTCAGTCATTTTTCAACTCTTCATGACCTCATTTGGGGTTTCCTTGGCAAAGACCTGAAGCAATTTACCATTTCCTTCTCCAGCTCACTTTGCAGATAAGGAAACTGAGGCAGACAGGGTGCAGTGACTTGCCCAGGTTCACACAGCTAGTAAAAGTCTAAAGGCAAATTTGAAATGAAAAAGATGACTCAGACATTGCATCACCTGTCTGTTTCTAATGGTTGCTTAATAAATTCTTGTAGATTTAAAATTTATGATTAAAGAAGCTCCATTTCTTTAAATCTTCAGGTTAACATAATTTCTGGTCAAATTTGTAAAGAAAAAAAAAATCACTGTCCTGAAGCAGATATTGAGTTGCTTTTTGAAATAGGAATTGGCAATCTCAAGGAGACCATTGACAAGATGAAGGTACCATAGATACCAAAAAATGGCAGCATTGTTTTAGGATATGTGACAGCAAAGAATTATAAACAAAGTCAATACCCATCAAGGGATGAATGAACAAACAAACCATGATACTTCATGGTAATGAAATATTACTATTTTAGAAGAAATAATGAATAAAGAGAAACATGGAAAGATCTATATGAAATGATACAGAGATAGTCAGAGCCAAGAAAACAATCTATAAAATGTCTACAACAAAATAAATGAAACAGATCATCAAAAAAAGAATGTTGCAAAATTGCAAATTTGACATGCACCAAAAAAGCAATATAAGAAGACACCCATTTACCTTCCCTTTGCAGAAATGAGAGACTTCTATGTAACATATTACAGATATTTTCAGATTTGGGGGGAAAAATCTGTTGACCACTATAGTTGATTTTTTTTTTCTGTATCACTTGTTTTTGTCTTTAAAAATATTTCTTACATGAACTGGCTGGAGGAAGGTAGAAGGGATCCTTGGGGAAATCATGATGATTTTTAAAAATCATTAAACTTATACTTAATAGATATTCAGGTGGGTGCAAATGAATAAGTGGTCAGTTCAGAATAGTGTTCGCCATTTCCAACTTTACTTATTGATTATAATTACTGAGAATAGGAAAAGGGAAAAAACATCAAGACGACCCCCTTGGAAAACAGATTAATTATACAAATATAAAATTGTAAAAGAGAAATAGATCATAATTATTCTGATGAATAATTTTTAATAGCAGAACATTGTTCTAAAAACCGGTACGTCTATCTTTGTAAATTCTGCTCTATTCTTGGGACTCGGAGAAAAAAAGTAAAATAAATCAAATCACCCAAATATCAGTGAACCTGATGAGATGGATTGGCACGTGTATCTATGAATATGGAGCAAGGTCACATTAAACAGTAAAATTCAGAATTAAATCAAAAGCAAATCAATGCCAATCTCTTCTACAGATCTCTGTGCACTAGGATGATAAAAAATGAATACTTTCAACTTATATTTCTGAGTTTTATAGCTTCAGTGCAATCTATTATTTGTAAAGCCGATGCTTTAGCTCCTTGGCACTATTTAAAATAATTTTTGATGCCACTTTAAAGATACACAACTTCTCCAAAATGGACAATGAAGGGATTTTTTTATAAAGAAAATTCAATTTATTTGATTTAAATACAGTAGTTTTAGGGCTTTGAATCAAAGTTGATAGCATCTCATAAAAGTCATCTGTTATTCCCAATGCTGCAAATGAAATGAATTTTCAGACTAGGATTGTAAGAATAAAGCAGGACAAATGTTAGGAAATATAATATTGAAGCAGCATCTTGCTAGTTTGGACCACACCTTTCTTCATTAGATATTAACATACCCATTTCAATAAATCAGGGAATGGATTTACGGGATATTCATCAAATCATGGCTGAATGGCACGAATGTAATTTTAAGCAAATTTGATTTTCAGAATATGATAAATTCCAGAGCTGCGTGATTAAGATAATAACAGCATTTTGCACATGGCTAGATTCCCTTTCTGCTGACGAGCTCAAGTATTTCACAAATAGTTATTATGGCTCTCATTTTGTATTGGGAGATGCAAGGGGCAATGATGTGCTCTTCCCTGGGTCACACAGAAACTAATTGAATCTTATGGAAATAAGGCAGATGTACTTCCCTGCACAACCTGACTTAAAACTATTTCAAAATAGGTTAGTAAAGAGAAAATGTTCAATCAAAAGAGAGATTATTCTTGATAAATCTAGGTAACTAAATGACTTTCAAAAATTAAGGTATAAATGACTTGTAGTCTTGCCTCTTCTGGTTATTTCACAGATTATTCAATGTATTTACCAGAAAAAAAAAAATGGTCTTGCTTAATTGTGTCCTGCTCCTAAAAGCTTTAGCCTTGAAAAGAAAAAAAAATGAGTCAATATTTTTATTGTTGCTGAGTTGTTTCAGCTGTGCCTTACTCTTTATACACCAATTTGGGGTTTTCTTGGCAAAGATACTAGAGTGCTTTGTCACTTCCTTCTTTACCTCATTTTAAAGATGGGGAAACTGAGACAAAGAAGAGTTAAATAGCTTGTCCAGGGTCACACAGCTCTTAAGTGTCTAATACTAGATTTGAACTTATGAGCCCAAATGTTCAGATTCTTATGGAATCCTTCAAGCATCGGGAAATTTGTAATCAAGTCATCTGGATGATTGACTGAATTTTTAGCTTTTGAGTCAGTCGTGTGGCAGGCTGTAAATATGACATACAGTGAAGTCTTTATATTATATAGTAAATGGAAGGGCTGTTCTAGTTCAACAAAGATGATCATGGATAAAAGTTTACATGGAGTACAAATTCATACACATAAAAATATAGAATCTGATAAAAATGTATTTGGTAAGAAATCTTTTATTTTTCCTCTGACAAGAGAAAAGCATTTTCGAACTATGCAACATATTTCTCAATGATCACTATTCATGTTGTCATTGTACTACTATATAATGTAATGAAAGGAATACTACTTGAAAACTACAATAATTGGTGAGGCCGTATCTTATTTCAAATTACCTTGGCGTAGTGGATAAAATTCTGGCCTTGGATTAGGAAGGGTAGGGTTCGGTTATCACTTTAGACAATCAATATGTGATCATAAGTAATTCTCTTATCATATGTCTGCCTTGTTTTCATCACCTATAAAACAAGAGGATTGGATATAATCATCAATAAAATCCCTCCAATCTCTAACTCTATGATTCCATGACCTTCGGTTTATTTATTATTTTATATGTTGTTGTCTAAGAGGAATAAAAACCCTTGGAACACAGTAGCTATTTTTTAAATTTTGTTTAGTCTTTTAATCTCCAGTACTTGTTATGATGCTTTTCACATAGTAAGGAGTTAATGAATGCATGTTGAATTGAATTCACTTTTAAAATTTGTGATATCTCAAAGTGTAATGAGCTGTCCAAGAAGAGCAATTGTACTTTGCTAGAAATTTATAAGAGCAGGATGGATGACCTCTTGTTAAGTGTTGTGTACTGGGAGTTCTTGTTAACTATCAGAAGAATTAGATGTTCTCTGAAGTCCCTTCCAAGATGGAGATTCTGGGATTATGTTATACAGTATTAGAGATACAAATCCCTCTAGTTCAGTGGTCCTCAAACTTTTTAAATAGGGGGTCCCGTTCACTGTCCCTCAGACTGTGGGAGAGCCGGACTATAGTAAAAACAAAACCTCACACTCCGTCTTCGCCCCTCAGCCCATTTGCCATAACCTGGCGGGCCGCATAATCGTCCTCAGAGGGCCGCATAACTGTCCTCAGAGGGCCGCATAACTGTCCTCAGAGGGCCGCATCTGGCCCACGGGCCATAGTTTGAGAACCCCTGGTCTAGTTCTTGATAACTGACTCATCAACAAGCATTTCAGTATTTATTATGTGCTAAGTATTTTGTTATCCTGGGGAACTAGGATGGGAGGAAGGTAAAGAAAATAATATCCACCCTCATGGAGTTTACAGTCTAATGAGAAAGATAGCATGTATACATTCATGCATACAAAATATATGCAAAGGAGATGGAAATTAAAACAGAGAAGTCACCAGAAATTCAAATTATGGTGCTGACAAATTAAAATTGAGAAGGCATCAGGATGCAAAAAATTGTACACATGTTCCAAGTCAATGGTTCCCAACTTTTAAAAGAAAAATATTATATTTATATATTGTATATTTATACAAAGCTACTATATGGTAATAGTAGCACTAGTCACCCATCATTTTGGCAGCCAGTGACACAATGAATAGAGCAAAGGGCCTGGAAGCAGGAAGATCTTAGTTCAAATCCAGCTTCAGAAATTTACTAGTTGTATGACCCTGGGCAAGTCACTTAACCCTGTTTATCCCAATGTCTTCATCTATAAAACAAACTGGGGAAGGACCTGAAGTATTTTTGCCAAGAATACCCCAAATACAGTCACAGAGAATCAGACATGATTGAACAACAGTATCATCCATTGATTAAGAAAAGGTAGGATGACAAAAAGCCATATTTAATAATGCTCTTCATGAATTTATAGAGTCTTTTACAAGAAAAGAAGATCATAGAAGTGAAAAGAATCCCCTCCACCCAGTACAATCCCTTCATTTTAGGCATAAACAAAGGGAGATTTTGGTCACTTGCTCAAAGTCACAGAGATACTAGGCAACCAAACCAGTTTATTTCATTTATGTGAATAAAATCATTCATTTGAAAACCCTATTGTATTGAAGACTGGAACTCAAGTAAAGAAGATGAGTTCAAATTATCCTCAGACATATTCTAGCCATGTGATGCTGGGCAATTCACTTAACCTCTACCTTACTCAGTTTCCTTATCTGTAAAATAGGGACTATAATAGCATTTATTCTCCTGAATTGTTTTGAAGGTCAAAAGAAATAATATTTATAAAGTTCTTTGAATGCTACCTACTGTTGTCATCATCATCATTATCAATATCGATATTGTTGCTTACTAAAGGTAAATAAGACAATGATAGGTATACACAGAGATTTTTGGGTCCCTGGCAATAACTCTTCAAACCCTCCAGCTGGTTAGCACTACTTGAAAGAATAATGAGTTTGAAGTGTCTTGCTATAAGAATGAAACAAAACATACTTGGGGACTAAAAAACACTCGAGGGTTATTTTTTTAAATCACTCTTTTAGTAGCTTGTGTACTTTGAAGAATACATGAATCATTTCAACAACTTAGAGAAGAGTTTTCGAGATGGCATAGATCAGAAAGCAATACTGAAAATCTGGAAATTGTGAGAAAAATATAAACTTTCTTATGATTCCTTTAACAGTCATTTAACAATACTAGATTGTGGATATTTTTCCCTAATAAGTCGGGGAAACTGAGACATGTGAAGGATGAATATAGCTCTATTTCCATAAGATGATCATACTGAATCCCAACCTCAAATTACAAATTAAGATGAGAGAATAAGAAGATGCAGGAGCAACCAAAAGTTGGCAAGCTTTCTCAAATATTGAGGTTATTTAAAGCACACACACAAAAAAATTTCAGATCTGAATTTGCATGACTATCTAATCCAACCCTCTACGTTCATTTTACAGATGAGGAAACTTTAGCTGAAAAACATTAAATTTCAGGAGGGGGTAATCATTGTATGTTGTTTTTAATAGAAACTAAGTGATGAGCTGGGATCCTCTTTCTTGGATTGGCCAGTCTGGAAGCCCCCCCATAAATATCAAATACAACTTAACTCCAACCTCTGTCCCCAGAACTATGCAGTATACAGAGTAAACATATCATGAAGGTTTTTGAAAGACGAAATGTATGAAATCTCTGGATTTTTATTCCAGAGAAACTCTTCCAAAATCCTTATTAGAATTTTTCTAATACTAATGCATTGATGGTAGAGTTGTGAATCGATCCAATGATTTTAAAGAGCAATTTGGAACCATGTCTAAAAGGCTATAAAACTGCATATTCTTTGATCTAGAAGTGCTACTGTATTTCAAAGAAATCATAAAAGAGGGGAAAGGATCTACCTACGAAAAAATGTTTGTAGCGGCAAAGAATTGGAAAATGAATGGATGGCCATATATAAAAGTAATGGAATATTATTATCCTATTAAAATGATGAATAGACTTTAGAAAAGTCTGCAAAGATTTACATGTACTGATGCTGAGTGAAATAAGCAGAACCAGAAAAATATTCTACAAAAGTAATAGCAAGATTGTGTGATAATCAATTATGATAGAATTGGTCCTTTTCAGCAATTCAGTGATCCAAGGCGATTCCAATATACTTGGGATAGAAAGTGCCAATAGCATCCAGGGAGAGAAATATGGAGTCTGAATGCAAATCAGAACATATTATTTTTATATTTTTTTCTTGTATATTTCCCCTTTTGTTCTGGTTTTTCTCTCCCAACATGATTTATATGGAAATGTCAGAAAAGAGAGAGTGTACATGTTAAACATTCCTTGTTATAGGAAATTCAGAAATCTGAACCAAATAAATCCATTAAATTAACTTAAAATGATATGAATAAAAAGGGATAATCAGACAGTACAATGAATAAAGCACCAGCCCTCCAGACAGTAGAAATCCAACTACAGATACTAGACATACACTAGCTGTGTGGTCCTAGGCAAGTCGTTTAACCTGGATTAACTTGCCAACACAAAAACAACAAAAAGATATGAAAAAAAGGAGAACTCTACCTTTTACTCTACCTTTTATACTTCAGGTGTTCTATGTGAACTAAAGTTTGGACTCTTAAGAAAATCTTTAGGAAAAATGAATCATTTGAATTATATGATTTTACCAAGTATGATAATATGTAAAAAATAATGAAGAGTTCAGCAAATTATTATTGATGAAGGGCAGTCATGGGAGGGGAATAATAATTTACTGGTTATATTTGAATAATGTGCTACAACTCAAGAGAGTAATCTCAGTAGGAAGAGCAGAAACAAAGTTTTTTTAAAGATAAAACCTGATTCTACAATGATCATTTTAAGACATATCTCTTACTACCAAAGACAGCTGGACCCCATAAAAATGATTACAAGAAGCAGAATTAAAGAATTGGTCAGAAAATAATATTTTAAGAATAAAAATACTCCAAAAAAGTTCCAAATGGAGAGAAAACCCATAGTGATAAACGATTTCAATATATTTTCTAAAAAGAAACCAGAAGAAAATTTGATGTCCCTCTGGTCCTTTCTATAATACAAGAAGCTAATCAGGTATCCTCCAAAAAACAAACAAACAAAACCAATAAAGACACAATTCATAAAAATTTCAGTGATAAGCTAAATTTTCTAGTGTCAAAAATCACACTTTCCCAGGAAGGCTGTGATTTGTATGCAAATAAGTTTCAGCATTTTTTTTTTAAACTAAACCTCCAAGGATTGTAAACTAGAAAAGTTTGGCTCTTTAAATTTTGCTTAACTTTTTTACTCATAAAATAGACTGCCAGTGGTTGCATTAAGTGGAATTTCTTTTTGATACTTGATGTCTGCTATAGACAGGAGAAAAAAAAGCCACTAGACTCACAAATAAGAAACCAACAGCAGGGAGTATTTGAAAATCTAGCCAATACACTAACAATGGACTGGGCATCTTGGCTGAGTGGATAGAAGGATAGCCTCTGAATCAGGAAAATCTTAGTTCAGGTTCTGACTATGATATACAGTGGATGAGTGAGATAAATCCCAGGCTCTTAGTGTTCTCCTCCACATACCCAGACACACATCTTTACAAGACTAAGAGATTCAGCAGGTGCCCAGCTTATAGAGAATTTCCCTATGCATGTGAATAGATCTGGATCCTTCCCTCAGTTGCCAGTTGTAATTCTCAATGTAGCTTCTACATCTAATGTGGACTGGGCTCATCACAAAACCCTCCTCCTCCCAACAGCCTCCAAGTTAGCAACAGTGATCCTGAAGATTGATAGAGAGCCCAGGACAGATTTGGGCAGTGCAATGTCTGATTATTCCCCATTGCCACCTCACTAATGATTTCATGTCCATCACCATGTTTCTCCCACACAATCTGCTGAATCATTAAGCAGTAAAATTAATTCAAGAATTATCTTTTATCGTAGAATTTTTGCACATTTTTCCCCTTAAGGAAAATGGAAAGAGTGAGAATGAAGCTTTAAAACAGAATAATTGTATGCAACTACTGCTATTTTTTTTTCCTGCTATAATGGTTTGGAGGGGAAGAATATGGAGAAAGAAAGGAATAGAAGAGGGCAGAAAAAATACTTTGATGCTTACTTATTCCATGGATGACTTTGAATGAGTGACTTAATTTTTCTCAGTTTCCATATCTGTATTAAAGGATAGGAGGTAAATTAGGTGGTCTCTAAGGTCCCTTACAACTCTAGCTCTTTAACCTGATAATCCTGCAAATTATAAACAGTTAATGACTCAGAGAAATAGAATACAGAGCCTGAGATCCAGGAGATTTGAGTTCAAATCAAACAGTAGATCCTTACTAGCTATATGTCCTGAGCAATCACTTAAACCATTTTCCTCAGTTTTTTCTCAATTATAAAACAAAAATAAGGGGGCAGCTAGGTGGCACAGTGGATAGAGCACCAGCCCTGAAGTCAGGAGAACTTGAGTTCAAATCTAAGCTCAGACACTTAACACTTCCTAGCTCTGTGACCCTGGGCAAGTCACTTAATCCCAATTGCCTCCAGAAAAAAAAATAATGGCAACTACTTCCCAGGTTGTTGTGAGGATCAAATGAAATAATATTTGCTATAGTACCTAATAAAATACCTAGCACACAATAGGTGCTTAATAAATGCTTGTTCCCTCACCATCTTTTTCTAAATTTCAATACAGATAAAAAATGTAGTTTTACAACTTAATCTTCCTCCATGAAACTGATCTACTTCAACCAAAAACTACTTTTCCCTTCTCTGAGTTAATAGAATATTTATTTTTTTTTGTCCTTCCATGTTCTATAGGAAATCACAGTTATCTTCCCTGTTAGATGGGCATTACAGTAACTCCATGAAAATAGTCTTCTCTTTATTCTTCTCTTTTTCATCTTTTCCTTCTTTCTCCACTATCTCCTTTTCCTTCTTTCTACCCATTCCTTCCACCAATATTTCTCCCATTTCTTTCACCCTTATCATTCCTATCACTGCCATGCTAGTTCCAGCCCTCACTTGTTCTTAATCATCTTTTTGCCATTTCTTTCCCCTCTATTCAGCAAACCATTACTGGATTCATTTGTCTGGTGCATAGAGAACAAAATATCATCCCTCTGCTCAAAACCCTGTTTCCCTATGCCTAGTGTACAAAGAATAAATTCCTTACCATCGAATTCAAGAATCTCCAATTTGGGCTCAACCTAGCTTGCCAATGCATCAATGTTTCCTCTCATTGACTCCATATTGAATTTACAGGCCACCCTCCAAGGATGACCCATGACATTCCCCTTGTTCCCATGCATCCTTATACGTGAAATGCCCATTTCCCCCATTTCTTCCCACTGATATCCAAAAATCCCACTTAAATGCTCTCTTCTCAATATTGTTTCTGTCCCTTTCTAGAGCCTGAGGTGATACTTTCCTTGTGTGACCATGAAGAAAGAGCCCTGGAGGACTTAGCTGGCAATGCTGGTTATGACACTTATTTCATATGTGTTCCTGGGCAAATCATTTTATTTTCCTTATTTCCATGCTCACAACTATAAAATGAAAGGGTTCAACTAGATTTCTAATGTTCCATCCAGTTCTAAAATTTTGAACTTCTAATTTTTTGATTTGTAGTTTATTCAACCAGATATCATTGTCTCCCCTACTAGAGAGTAACACATATATCGTCATGAAAAAGATTTATTCATCAGACATTTTGTTGCTGTTGTTCAGTTAATTCAATTATATATGGACTCTTTGTGACCCCATTTGGGGTTTTCTTGGGAAAGATACTGAAGTAATTTGCCATTTCCTTCTCCAGATCATTTTACAGATGAGAAACTGAGATAAACAGCATTAAATGACTTGCCCAGGATTTCATAGATAAATAAGCATCTGAGGCTGGATTTGAACTCAGGTCTTCCAGCCTTCACTCTATCCACTATGTACTTAGTTGCTTCAAAATTTAGCTATATTGATTCTTAGAAACAATTAATGAAGCCATACACAAAGTCTTTGAAACAGGAAAGAAACTTCCTGAGCCTCTCTTCTTTTGTCATAGCTTTTAAAAATTTAAGGTCAGAGTCAGACACTTATTAAGCTGTTACTGTATGCTAAGCATCAATGAGATATTGTGCTCCCTTGGTATCTATGTAATATCAAAGCCTAAAAAAAAAGTCTTAACTTAATATAATGGACACTGTGCAGAACATCCATTTAAAGCTGTGGCCCAAAATTATACTAAATAGATTTTGTTTTCATCATCAAAAGAGATATTCTTATCATTTCACAAAGTCCTAGATTTACCTCCTTAAAGGTCTTTCTCATGATACTCACCCGCATCTAGCACAATGTATTTCATTAATAAATGTTTTTGATTGAATGAAAAAATTATAGCAATAATATTTATATAGTATCTTAATGTTACAAAAGCATTTTATAAATAGAATTTCATTTTATTCTCCTAACAACCATGTGAGATAAGTGCTATTATTATGTCCACTTTGCAAATAATGAAATTGAGGCTGAGAAAAGTTTCTTGAATTGTCCAAGGATACATAACAGAAAAATCACAGAATTTAAACGCAGCTCATCCGGACTCCAAGCCTAATACTCTACCCACAAAACCAAGTAGAGTGACTAATTCAATAATCTTCAGGGGTTCTACTGACAAGGTAAGACACAACTTTCGTTAGTTCTAAATAAATAAGTGAAGTGACTTGGTAGAATTTATTTCAGCCTATTTTACCTCCTCTAGAACTGGTACCATTTTTCTTTGAATGGCTTATAAAATAAAGAGAAGCAACTAGAATGAGCTAGCATTCTATAGTTTCTCTGGGGCATTGAATTCATAGTTCCATGATGAAACCTTTAAAAAATTATACAGAAAATTACAAGTTCATGTCCAAGTGCGATGGAGACCAAGTCTATCCTGTTCAGCCATTCCCCAATTCATGAGCATTCCCTCAGTTTCCAATTCTTTACCACCACAAAAAGGGCTGCCAGAAACATTTTTGCATGGGTGGATCCTTTCCCTTCCTCTCTGATTTTTTGGGATGCAGACCTAGTAGTTTCACTGTTGGGTCAAAGGCTATGCACAGTTTGACAGCCCTTTGGGCATAGTTCCAGAATATGTTGGATCATTTCACGATTCTACCAACAATGCATTAGTATACCAGTTTTCCCACATCCTCGCCAACATTTATCATTGTCTTTTCCTGTTATCTTAACCAATCTGAAAGGTGTGAGGTGGTACCTCAGAGTTGCTTTATTTACATTACTCTAATCAGTACTGATTTGGAGCACTTTTTCATGACTATAGATAACTTTAATTTCATCATCTGAAAATTGTCTTCATATCCTTTGACCATTTATCAATTGGGATCAGCTCAATCTTGAGAACTATGGCTTAGTCATCTCTCAGGACCCTTACAGTGCTGTCTCAAATTATTCTACATCCAAATACTTATAAATGGCTGATGCGCTCACTTTCCCAGGGATAGATTCCATAGTTATTCAGAAGATATAGAACTATCCTGCCAATCAGAAAACCATGAAGGTCCTGTACCAGTCCTAGAATGTATACATCTGCCCACATCGATGGTAAATTGAAGAAAACAACACAGAAAACTATCATTAAAAAAAAAAAAGATTTGATTTCGATAAGAGCTATGAAGGATAATGTTTATCCCTTGGATTTTTCTTTAATTCTCCCTCCAGACTGTTGAACAAAGAAAGAATTGCCTTTTTGTTTTCTAATTCCATTGAGAATGGCATACTACCAAAACTTTTGACTCCTGAAAATATTATTAAGCCTATCTGTGAAACAGAAAGGCTTTGCAACCACATGCTTGCTTTGGTTCCTTGCATATAACAATGTGAAGAAAAAGGGCTCATTTCGCACAGAACATCAGTATCACACACATGGTACCACTTGGTTATTCCATATGGAAAAAGAACAACAATTCTGCTTTGTGCCAATATTTCTATTTTATAAAGTTGGTGGATCTGAGAGGAGATTCTTCAAATAATAGTCTTTCTTTGGCTGAATTTTCTTCAGTTCTCTTAATGAGAGCAAAGTTTCATAGTTTTCTCTCAAGTATATTGGGTGACTGTTCTATGGAGAACTTATGAAGAACATGGATAAAAAAGTACCCAGAGTGGAGAGAAAGAGATGGGTTATATAAGGAAACAGCAGGAACTTAGGGAATGTGTTGATGAGATCATAGATTGAAGTCATAAATAACAATATATCTAATATAGATTTTTAGCAAGAAAGAATCTCATCTAGTCTAATACCCTCTCCTGAGAGTTACAGTATCATGGAGGCAACATAGTATAGTGGGAATGGTGCTACATTTGGACTCCAGGATCCTGAGTTCAAATCACAATTCTGATACTATTTATAGCTTCTTCATCTATAAATCAGGCTGTTTTATTAAATGGCTTCAAAAGCCTTTTTCTCCTCTAAATTTAGATCCTCTCAAACTTGAAGTCTAAAGAAGGAAATTTAAGATAAGGCTCAATGAATAGAGCACCAGTCCTCAAGTCAGGAGGACCTGACTTACATACTTATTAGCTGTGAGTCCTTGGGCAAATCAATTCACCTATTTCCCTCAGTTTGTTCATCTGTAAAATGGAGATCATAAAATCACCTACATCTGAGAGTGTTTTGAGGATCAATTGTGATAATAATTTTATAGTCAGTAAGCATTGTATAAACAGTAGCTAATATTAGCTAAGATCACACTGGATGTAAACAGAAATATTAGGATTGAAATACAGGACATCGAGCTCCTTTTTATTTCACACAATTTTTTTCTCCATTGCTATGACCAAGTATTTATTTATCAACTTAAATTTTTAAATTTTAAAAAATCCAAAAAGCCTAAAATTAGATGTAAATGTAGAAGGCAGCAATATGCATTGATACTTGTGCTTGTATAGGAGTGAGAGGATTTGGATCCAAATCTTGGCTCCACCCATTGCTCCTTGAATAACCTTGGATAGCCTCTAATCTCTTTGGGCTTCCATGAAAAGAAATTCTTTCCAGCTGTAGATCCAAGAGCTCTTGAACTTTAGAGCCGTTCATTTCCCATAAGATCTTGGGTCTGGCTGCAGGAGGGCAAGGAGAGATATTTACTGATTTAAACTTGTAGTCAGCCTTTGGCTTTTAGGCAGAAGAATGAAACTTCAAAAGAACTAATTTTCTGCAGGCACTAGGACAATCAGCCCTACAAAATACTACACTCCATATACTACATTTATCATTTTCCTTATTTCCCATAAATTAGAGAGAAGCCACATCCCTGGATTATCGCTCATGTGATGTCTGTCAACAGATTTTGAATTATAAATCCAGATTATAGAAAATAAATGTGATATCCAGGACGTCATCATATATTACATTATTTAGAAAGACATATTGGTGACCTTATCAAGCATGAATCTTATAATCATCATAAAATTGGAGCTTAGAAGATTACACTTCTGGTCAAAGTAATAAAATGTGACCTTATTGTATCCAACACTGACATTTATTATATTCATTCTTATGAAAAAAAATTCAGTAACCTGCATTAAATGGTTTTAGAGCACTGATTAAAAATCAGAATATCCAAGAATTTCCAAAATGCCTTATCCTTACCAGGTATTCATACTACTGGGTCTCATTGTTAAAAATCAAGTTAAATTTTCCTTGTAGATTTTCTAGGTTTGGCCATAATTTTAATGCTATTACTTACTGTCTTATCTATACAGAATGTGACTGTCTAAACACTCCATGAACCATATTTCACTGTCACAATATCCTGATGAGATAGGCAACAGTGAAGGAAAAATACAAAAATCTCATTCAAGGACCAATCAACATGGTTTGTTGGAGAGTAAGCAAAGAATGCATAAAATGGAGTAATAAGGACCATATGGAAGCCATAAAATCACATGAAATAATCTCTCCAAAGGGAAGTTTTTAGGCTAGCTGAGAATTCACAACTCATTTCTGGACTTTTTTTTATTCTATAGATTAGTCAAATTTGTCATTTTTTTCTAAGCCTCATTATTGTATTACATTATTATATACTCAGTATTAAGTCATACTTAATGTGAACATCAAATTAGTTTTACTCGAACTACAGCTCAGAACTTCCCAACTTAAGCGATCTACCATTTTCATTCTCATTTGTAGAAATTATAGGTGCACCCCACCACCTGCAATTAGGTTTAAACTTATCAAAGAGAAAGATAATAATATAGAATAAGAGTTCTCAAATTAGCCAAACTTTTTGACCCAAGTCCGTTACTAGAACTTTATCTTCAAAACACCATAAAAAGAAAAGAGGAGGGAGGCTATTTAAAAATAAAAGTTGCTATATTTTTAATAGAAAGAGAGACAGAGAAAAGGAGAGGGAAAAAGAGAAGTAACCTCTCCATTTAACAACAGAAGAAATGCTCAATTAATTATGGTGAATTATGGTTACATAAAATGATGTTGCTATAGAAAGCTAGATGTAAAACATGTAAAGAGCCACAGATGGAAAGCTCTAATTAAGATGATACAACTGTATTCAGAGAAAAGAAAAACTGAAGGTAGATGGTGCCAGAAGTGGTCCTATCAGACCAAATAAATCTGGATAGAGCTTCAGAACAAAAGCATCTTCTTGCTCATTTCTGGCTTGGTTTTGCCTTGTTTAAGGAGCAAGATTTAAAGGAAGATTTTATTATCTTTTTTGTATATTCATTTGATTATTTGTTTTTATTAAAGACTAATAAGTTTATAATTTTTTTAAAATCCTGACTATTTTCATGATACTCTCTCTAGCGATTTAGAAACACCCCACATGTCATTTTTCAACATCTTTTCTGTCATGCCCCAAAATTGCTTCTTATCTTCACTCCTGGGTCTAATTTCTACCTGAAGTAATAGGAGTTTTCTTTTTCTCCCCATAGGAAAGGGGAATGTTAGGAAGGGTGAACTACAAAGCAATTCAATAGCTCTATATAGCCTTGTAGTTGTAGATAAAAGCTCTCTGCTTTACCAGTGGAGGATTAAGAAAAATCATTTCATCTAGGAAACAATCTACTTGGTGAATCATTCCAAGTTCATTGATTGATTATTTGATCCCTCAATTTACCCAATTATACTCAAAGACATAAATGAAAAACTTAATACTATCATATCACTCAGCTGAAGGCACAGGGGTTAGGATAGTCATACTCCCTACAATCATATTGGGTTTGCAAAGTAATACTATTTGGGGGCTCTATTTTCTGTCTTAATAGCCAGGATGTTAAAATATAGGACACAAAATTTCGAAATTTGTTATTCACTTTTTCTAGCTTTGCCTTAGACACATATAATTTTTATTCATTTTTTAAAAATCAGAGTGTTTACTTGATGTCATAGGTATTAATTGAGAACTAATATTCCTTACCTTATTGCACAGAAAAGAGTTTAAATAAAATTAAAGTATCTAAGCACCGCAAACAATCTGGAACTCATCTTGAACCTGCCACCCCGACTGTATTCTGAATAATTATATTTCCACTGATAGGTTGATAATGCCAGAGTCAAATGTGTAAACATTATGTGGAAAATTGGGAAAATACAAGGGAAATATTCCTAACCAATATTCATGACCTGTTAGTTTTAGAGACAGTGCTGGCAGATAGCAATTAGTAGATTTCTCTTCAATTTGAATGCCTTCTCAGTATTCATGAAATGCATTGTGGGTCAATAGATGTTTCCTGACTTGTGCCTTCATTAAGGTAAGAACATTAAACACCTGGGAGCAGACTACTCCAACCAGTCCTCAGGGAGACATTTTGCATGTGAGAGAGAGAGATGAAAGAATGGGGATATATTTTCAAACTAAAAAATGTCTCATTTTGTGATACAAAAAAAATTGAACAGCCTGTTCCACCAAAGGAAATAATAATAATAGCAATATAATAAGGGAATAAGAACACAGATTTGTTATTATATAACAAGAAGGCTCCCAGTTCTAATATGAACATTTCAAAAGCATCATGAAAAAATTAAACAATGACCAAATTCTTATAAGAAAAAAGGCACCATCTAAATGCCTGGCCTTAAAACAGCCATAATTTCTGCTAGAGAAGACTAATTAGCACATCTATAAACTAGGATGTTCTCATCATATTCACTGTGAGGCATAATCATTTGTTATCTTAACACCCTGTGCTTTGAGTGATAGCAATACTAAGCATGATTCTGCAGAGAAATTTAGGGCATTCAGGAGATTCAACTAGACTTTGAAACTCAAATTATTACTTACTCTAAGCCACAATGAAGTCATGAAAGGCAGACAACTTCACTTTTTGTTTGCTCGTTTTTCTCTAGGGTAATACAAATTTATACCCGTCTTTATAGTTAGCGGCACAACCGTGGCCATTGTCCAGCTGTGGCCATTGTCCAGTCATGACTACTGTGCAATTACGACCATTGTGCAGTCGTGGTCATTGTCCAGCCATGGCTATCATGCAATTATGGCTATTGTGCAACCATGGCCATCGTGTAGCCATGGTCATTGTGCAACTGTGGCCATCGCATAGCCATGGCTATTGTGCGACTGTGGCTATTGTGCAGCCATGGCCATTGCCTGTAGTTCTGACCTATATCTAGCCACTGGACTCTGATGATTCTGGAGAAGAGATTGAAACTGATGACTTTGCACAGCTTCACTTAAATCCAATTCACTTGCAAATCAAGACATCACCCTCCAGATAGCATTGGTTCTCTTCAAGAATGAAGGGGGCTAACAACAAGTTAGAGGATGCAGTGGATTTAGCAATGAATCTGGAGTCAGGAAGCCTGGAGTTCATTGTGGTCTCTGACACTTAATAGCTGTGTGACCTTGGGCAAGAGAATCTCTCTTCCTTTCAACCATAAAATGAGTATAAAATGACACCTATCTCCCAAAATTATAAATTATGAAATTATAAAAATTATAAAAGATGAATGAAATAATATCTGTAAAGTGTTTTGTCGTTATTATTATTCCACCCAACAAAGACTAGTCTTCCTTTTATAAGTAAGCAAAGCAAGTCAAATCCCTTTTCCATGCAGAGAGTGAAAGCCCTTTGGATATTTAGAACCAACTTCCTCTCTTCTTAGAGCTACAAATATTCAATTTCTTCAAACAATCATTGTAAGGGATGGTTCCTCATCCCCTTGCCATCTAGGAGCCCATGTCCCCTATGATCAAAAATGAGTAGGAGATTTATTTTAGAGTAGAATACCACAGAACCTTAAATTCTTTTGTTCTAGACTATGCTTCTCAAAGCAACCTAAAAATTCATTTTGATCAAAGAGAATGTGAAACTTTTGTATCTTTCCACAGATATAATAACTTAAAATACACCTCAACTCCCACAAAACTTGTCATTTAGCTATGTCTACAGTAACTTCAACTTGTCTAATTGATTTTCAGATCCCAATCGTGATCCCTTACATTTATCTCTATTATGCTTTCTTTGGAGAGGTAAGTAAAGGAGTTAGTTGATTTTAATGCAAGCCCAGAGCCAATGAATCTTTATTTCTTGGGATTCTTGGGATATTTCACCATGAAGGTTACTAAGAAGATAATCTCATCTTATATAATGACATCTGTTTCATGGGATAGACTTGGAGAAATTCTACCGCTTGAAATTTTTATTCTACCATATTACCAATTCTACCATTTTATTAACCAAATATAATATATATAACTCAATGACCCAATGCAAAGGCTAGTGAAATCTGTGTTAGAAATGTTTCAGAATTAGGGAGTGAAAGAGACTAAGGGTTTATAGACTACTCAAGATCCTCTTGCCTAAATGATACTAATAATGTAATGCGCTAAACATGGTAAGCACCAAACATTATTTATGTACAAAAATGGAACTGGTTCTTATCTTAACAAATTGGAAATGAGTGATCACTGCTGTGGGAAGTGTTTCTTAGTTCTCTATGTACAGTCACATCATTAATGAGTTAGAATAAAAGTCAAAAAACAACACTACTCAAAGAAAGGAGAGAGATGAGAAAAGATGCAATGGAGGATTATTTGTTAAACTCATTTTCTAGAATATAAATTCCTTGTAAATACAGATCATTTCATTCATTAAAATTATATCCCAGTACCTAACAAAGTACCAGGCACATAGTAAATATTTAATAAATGTGTTAATTGTTTGATTGATTGATTGAATGACAATTCTGGTGACAGCTTAATCAAAGAATCTACCCTAAAAAAAAAACCAAACAAACAAAAAAAAACCCACAAATAGATAATGGAAAATGATTCTAGTTCTTTCATTAGTTTCACTGGTGTAAAGATATCACCACTACAGGAAGGGCAAAAGAACCCAGAAACCCCTCAATGAACCTACATGTTATCTCTTTGGTGCAAGAGATAAAGTCAAAACCAAAACTTATTTATAATGTTAAACAATTTTCAAAATAAGGAAGAGTGGAAGATTACAAGCAGTACAGCCTCATAAAACACCAAAACTAGTAAAGGGGAAAATAAATCTAAAGATAGTTTGGTGTGGAACCCAATTAATGCAGATTATATAAAAGTGGAAGGGAAATAACAACTGGAGAAGCAATAGAAACTACCCATAGTGACTTATTTCCATTATTGATAACAGTGAAACTACAACATTTGCATTCAGTTCAAACATCTTAATTCAATATTTGCTACGTAAAGAGTAAAACAGTAATTAAGAAAGTTGGGAAGAACAGATGAACCAGTTCAAGGACATATAGGAGAAAAAAAATTTTACTGAAGGCAATACAATATGTAAAGGGCTTTGGGTTTGATTCTCAAGCTATCTGGAGAAAAAATTTGAGAATTTGTAGATACTTTTCCCCCCCAACACACCCTACATCTGTATTTTTCTCTAGGATAAATATCCTCAGTTTCTTCAGTCAATCTTCGTGTGGTATAAACTTGAGCCTGGTTGTTCTCCTAGCTTACCAATATCCTTCTTTAAATTTTCTTTCAGAAATGAAAACAATATTCAGATGTGGTCTGATTAGGTAAAATAAGGAATATTATTAAGTCCCTAGCCTAGGACCTCAAGACTCTCCAGACACAGCCACCAAGTAAGTCATGCTCCTGGCTGCCATATCTCACTGATTAAGTTGACTAACACTGAGCTTGTGTTCCATTGAAATCCACAGATTGCTTAAGGAAGGATTTCTATCCAATTGGGCCTCTCCCACCTTGTATTCTGAGGTTGATTTTTAAAAATATAATTGTAGGACTTCATATTTATCTTTATTAAATCGTATTCTTATTGCATCCAAGTTATGATAAAAAAATCCCTCAGTAAAATAAAGATCATCTTTTCAAAGTGTGCAAATCAGTTCTTTTTTTGCTCAATGTGCTCTCTCAGTAGAACACTAAAAATACCTGAATTACAGGTACCAACTTTTTGTTCAAAGAGTTTACTTGTTATGGTAGCAGGAGAAAATGTTTCTAATCCAGGGATCATTTTTTTTAATAAAGACATACAATCAGAATCATAGTAGCAGCCATAGAAGGAAGACTGTAGTTCCCAGGAATGGCTAGAGTTAGTTTCTCTATACTTCACTTTAGGCAACCCCAATTCAGAAAATCCATGTTTACAAACTAGATTAATTAGAGAGGGTGATTACAAAACTGTTTGTCAGTATAAAAAAAAGATCATTTGACTGATGTTATAACTTCCTATAAGGCATTTAAAATATGGCTCCATTTTCCAAAAGTCCATTAGCCCAATAACCCAGTAGCAGGAATGCTTCTATTCCATAAATTTCCCCATGTACTTATAATAAAGAGCACAGTGATTGGTGACTCCAGGGGATACAATACCAGGAAAATACCTACCATCCCACAGAATAAGAGGATGAACTTACCATCAAAAGTCTCTTTGGCAAATCAAAGAAAGAAAAAAATGGCCCATATGCACAAAATATAATAATAGCAACTCTTCTCTGTGGTGTCAAAGAACTTGGAAACTAAAGTGATTCTTGTCAATTGGAAGTCGCTGAACAAAACATGACATATGAATGTAATGGAAAACTGTGTAGTATAGGAAATAATGAAGTGAACAGTTTCAAAGAAACTTGAAAAGACTTGTATGAAGTGATGCAAAGTGAAGTGACCAAAACCATGAAAATAACTTATGCTATAATTTCATTATAAAGATCAACAATTTTGAAAGATCAATGCAATGACCATGATTCCAAAAGATGAAGTACACTACCCATGTTTTGTAATAGAGATAATGTATTTGTGTACAGAATGAGACTATATCTATATTGCTCCATCTATCATCTATCTCTCTACCCACCTACCTACCTACCTACCTATCAATGGTAAATTCAGGAATTTGTTTTGTTTGACTGTGTATATATGTTGAAAGATTCTTTTCTTTTTAATATAAAAAGATTGGAAAGGAAAGAGTAAATTTTAATTTACTTGATTTATTATTTTTATAATCTATAATATTATTTTATATGTAATACATGTATTTATAGTATATATAAATATAATATGATTTATAATTTTAATAATTATAAAACTATTATTTATAATAAACTTAATTTAATTGAAAAATTAAATTAAGTTTAAAACATAAAATAAAAGGAATATCAGATAAAATATCTCTGGTAAAACTGGTATCTAAATGATTCAAGTAACAATTTGCCTCTAAATTATAGAAGCTCTAAAGAAAGAGAGAAAATACAATAAAAATATTTAGTGTGTTGGTATGTATATATGTGTATGTATACATATATAGTCATACTGACAAAGAATCTTTCATTTAAACATGCATATATACATGTATGTGTGTATATATAGCTTTCTTCTTTTCATTAATGGATAAGTTGAAAGTAGGTATTAAGAGTTTATTTTCCAGGAAAATGACTACTTTTAGGAATGCATTGAATAATAATTAGTATTACAAGCAGTTTTATAACTTCCATGCCATCTTTACTTTTTCTTCTAAATCATTCAATAGGCAGTGTACCAACCCTGGGGGTAGAAACAAAAGCAAAATAATCCCTGCCTCAAGAAACTTACATTTTATGCAATGGAATATTATTGTTCTATAAGAAATGATCAGCAGGACGATTTCAGAAAAGCCTGGAGAGACTTACACAAACTGATGCTTGAGTGAATTGAATAGAACCAAGAAAACATTGTACACAGGAACCAGATTATATGATGATCAATTTTGATGGACGTGGCTGTTTTCATCAGTGGAGTGATTCAGGCCAGTTCTAATAGACTTGGGATGGAAAGAGCCATCTGCATTCAGAGAGAGGACTATGGGAACTGAATATGAATCAAAGCAAAATATTTTCACCCTTTTTGTTATTGTTATTTATTTGCTTGTTTTTTCCTCCTTTTTTTCCTTTCACTTTTTGATCTGATTTTTCATGGATGACATGATAAATAGAAATATTTTAGAAGGAAAAAAACTGCATTCTAATGGAAAAAAATCAAAAGTCACTATGTATGAGGTAAATACAGAGTACATGGAAGATTGCCTTATGGGTATCGATACTTGCATCAGGGGACAGAAAAAAGCTTTCCCATCCTGGACAATCACATTGAAAAGACTTGACCAATTGTACCTTATATAGAGTTTTGCATTTATCCCTTAGTCACTACTCACTTGTCCACTGCCTTAATTCAGGCCCTCACCATCTCTTTCTTGGACAACTTTACTAGCCTCCTCATTGATCTCCCTGTTTCTCTTTTCTCTGATCTCTTCTCCAAAAAGCTACCAAAATCACCTTAAGGCACAATTTGGATGAGGTCCCACTCCAACTTAAAATTCTCCCCTGGTTCCTTGCTGCTGCTAAGAAAAAATTCATATTCCTCAAATTGGCTGTTAAGGCCAGGCACTATAGAGTTCCTTCCTTCCTTCCTTTCTAGACTTACTGTTCTCCATTAAGCTGAGGCCACTGGCTGCTTGCCAGACTTCATATACCATCTCCTGTTCTCTGTGCAAACTGTTTCTGTTGTCTGGAATATCCTGCCTCATCTCCCCTCCAAGAATCCTTATTGATCTTAAGATATCAGTTCAGGTACTATCACCTCCCTCATTGATCTCTTCCAACTTCTGCCCCTTTTTTATGGATCTCTCTCTCTCTCTCTCTCTCTCTCTCTCTCTCTCTCTCTCTCTCTCTCTCTCTCTCTCTCTTTCTCTGTCTCTGTCTCTCTCTCTCTCTCTCTCTCTCTCTCTCTCTCTCTCTCTCTCTCTCTCTCTCTCTTTCTCTCTCTCTCTCTCTCTCTCCCCCTTTCCCTCTCTTTCTGTCTCTCTGTCCTTTTCTCTGTCTCTCTCACCTTCCCTTCCTCCCCTCAATTTGCTTTGTATTTATTATGTAATTTATGTATGCATTATGTGATCCATTAGGATGTAGCTCTCCAAAGACCAGGATTTTCATTTTGTCTTTTTATCTCCCAAACCTATCACAGGAGTTGGCACATAATAGAAAATTAATAGATATCCCTGAATTTGAAATTGCACCATAGTAATCCCACAGGTAAACAACCCAAATATCCTGCAGATTAACCAACTATATAATTATTTACATCCATGTCATCAAGGAAAGTAAGGGTCCTATGGGACCGCTATTTAAAGTGTATTCATTCTAACTATTGCCTTTCTCTCTGATCAGTCAGTACAACAGCATGTAGGCAACCAATAAAGACAGAACTAGGACTGTCAAGAAAATGTCATTCTTGCTTTCCATGCTGGGTAACTCCAGCTGAGAAGGACCCAGGAGCCTTGGAGCAGGAGTCTGTTTTAGCATTACTCTGTTGATCTCTTGTCACCACTAGACCATTCATTGAACAAAGATCCTACAGAATGGAAGTAGTGAGAACATCGGACTCAAAGTCAGAAGGCTTCCATTTGAATCCCAACCATGACGCTAAGTTTGTGTGTCATCTTAGGAAAGACTCTTCTTTCACTGCTCTTCAGTTTCTCTATTTATAAAAAGAGCAAATAAAATGAAAATCCTAAGCATCGACACACACACATACACACACACACACCTGATTAGAAACTTAAATATTTCTAGGAATCCATTCATTCTTGGACAAAAATAAATTTACTTTATAATTTATCATTTTTTCTTTCCTCTAGATCTCATAGCTCTTTTTTATCATCACGACCATAAAACAGGAATTTTTAATACAATTTTTTCTAATAAGAAATTTAATTCATATCAGAGAGGCAACTAAATATGAAAGTATAAAAGATGTTTGTTTGTTTGTTTGTTTTTTAAACCAACTGTGGTTTTATTTAGTCTAACCATTTATTTTACTTATTCTAACTTACTCTGAATAGTTGATAAAGTAGTAGAGTTGGAATAAAGACTCAGTGCCCAGTTGTGTGAATATAGAGTAGACTATTTATAAATTAAGAGCACTGTACGTGAAGCATCTAGGTGGTGCAATGGATAGAACACTGAACCTCAACTCAAGAAGACTTGGATTCAGATCCAGCATGAAACACTTATGTGTGACTCTGGACAAATTGCTTAATCTCTGCTTGCCTCAAATTTTTTTTCACTGAGATGCTCTAGTGTATAGTAGGTGCTATATATAAATGCTTATTCCCTTCTTTAGATGATCTTTAAGGCCCATTATTTGGATTCAAGAGTCCCTCCTTATCATGGCGCTTCTCAACAATGAGATGATTCAGGCCAGTTCCAATGATCTTGTGATGAAGAGCCATCTGTACCCAGAGAGAGACTGTGGGGAGTAAGTGTGGATCACAATGTCACATTTTCATTCTTTTTGTTGTTTGCTTGAATTTTATTTTCTTTCTCATTTTTCTTCCTTTTTGATATAATTTTTCTTGTGCAGCAAGATAATTGTATAAATATGCATGTTTATATTCAATTTACATATATTTTTACCATGTTTAACATATATTGTATTACTTGCCATCTAGGGGAGGGGATGGGAGAAAGAGGGAAAAATTAGAACACAAGGTTATACAAGGGTCAATGTTGGGGAAAATTATCCTTGCATACGTTTTGAAAATAAAAAAGCTTCAATAATTTATTTTAAAAAGAATCCCTCCTTAGACACTCATTAGCCCTGTGATCCTGAGAAAGTATCCTATTTGCCTCGTTTCATCTGTAAAATAATCCAGAAAAGGAAATGGCAAACCAAGCCAATATTTTTGCCAAGAAAATCCACCAAATGGAGTCAGACATAGATAAAACCACTTCACAACATTTCTCTAACATCCCATTTGAGGTTCATTTTTAAGGCCCATTTGAAAAATGAACCTTTTGTTTAGCCCCCTAGAAAGATGATGGTATCGTTACACATTCCTCTCACTGTGTTTTCATTTTATTCCAACCCTATCCAGCTCTGTCTCCTCCAAAAGCCCCTGCCTCAGTCCGGATCAATCAGAGTTGCCAAGCTCAGGCCATGAAAGCCTTCCAGCCTCCACATCCTTCTGGCCCGTATCGACTTTGCTGTCCGAGCACAAACAACGTGGGTACCATTACGGTACCAGAGGGGAGCCTTTGTTCCAGAACCTGCTCCACAGGCTCCAATGAGTTAAAGCCAGACTTGACAGCCCATTCTCTCTGATTTTCTTTACTCTTTCCTTTAAAAATGACCTCATAAAATGAGCTGGACAGGGGTCCATTTGGGGAAATGTTGATGGCTATAAAAGGGCTCGGCCATGACTAGACCTCAGCCAGAGAATATTTAGGCCTTGGCCCGAACCTGTAGTGTCCAGTGGCTAGGGAGGCTTCCAGGGCCATCCTCATGACCTGATTTTGTAGAAATTAAATGAGATCGTTTTCATAAAGCCCATTTCAAACATCCCAGGTAAATTCTGGCTCTTAATGTTATTGCTCTGCTCCTCTGGGAATGCATCCTGCATCACCATTCAAAGGCCCTGAAGCTCTCACTCTCCCCCTCTCTGTGTTAGAACAAAACATGGTTCTCAGAGAACAAATAGAATGAACCAAACCAGAGCCAACGGGCTATTGATCCCAAGATTAAAAAACCTAATGGTTCTTTAAGTGGCAAACCCTGCCATGGGTGGCTCCTTTAAAAAAAAAAATGAAATCACCCACATAATGCAATTGCCTTAACTGGATTTAAACATCCCCGGTTCTATCTTAACACCCGCTCTGTTCAATGAACGTTTAGTCAATAAACATTTATTAAGCACTTACGATATGCCAGGTACCCTGCTAGGGGCTGGTTCAGTCACTAAGTAGTAAAACTGCATCCCGGCCAAAAACAATACCTTCCATTTTTCTTTTAACTGTCATAAGCCAGAACCTGTCCAACTGATTTTCGCCCCTTTGACTTCTGCTCAAAAGTTCATTTCTAAACTGGTTACATTGCCATTTTTCAGCTTGAAGGAAGTTTTACAACCAAACAAGATCCTGAAACCCAGAACACACAGATTTATAACAGAATTTTTAAAATATGTTTGATGGATGAGGCAGTCTTTATGTAGTATTCTGGATCAGTTTTAACTACACAGGAGAGTGTCTGGACTTGGAGTTGGGAGAGTAGGATGCAAGTCTTGTGCTTTCTGAGTGTCTGTCCAGGGAGCAGGTTCTGAACCTCTCCTAACCTAAATTATGGCACATCCAAAAAAGGGAATATACGTATAATATACATAAGTATAATATAGGCTTCACTTGTTTATTAAAAATAAATAAATGAATTTTTAAAAATGAAAAAGAATAAAATAGAAGAAAAAATGTGCTTCCAAAAAAAAGTAAGTGTCTATTTTCTCCTGCAATTATTATCAGAGATCCAAAGGTACCACAGCTACTTATATACTATGACAGGTCCACACCTCTTTGATGACATGTGTCTACATGTGTCAAATCAAAGTTATTCACAAAAAAAAAGATGATAGATGGAGAGACAGATGAATCTACAAAAAAGTATTTGCTAAAATAAACTCAAAAGTATCATTAGAAATAGCCTAAAAAAATCCTTTGTCTCAGTTCCCCTCAAGGATAATTCCATGTTCTGGTATCTTATTTCTGTTCCTGATATTATCATCCTCCCAGTCAAGTAGGAGCAAAACCATGCAAATGTTCTTTGTTTTTCCCTCTTCCTCATCCCCAGGCTATAATGGTGGTTCTTATATAAAAAGATCCTTTAGATCTGGGTCTTCCATTCTACTCCCACTGTTACCACCCAAGTTCAAAAACTCATGAGCTCACACCTAGACCACTGCAGCCGTAAGATTCCAGTCTCCTGATCTCTCTTATCTATAGAAAAAAAAGTCTAAATGCTTAGTTCAGAACATAGCACAGCCAGCACAGAACATGGGGTATGCAATCCTAATTCACATTGTTCCACCCCTCTCTGTAACACTTGTTTGTAAGTCAAGATCCCAATAAAATTCAGCCTTAATCCATGAAGGCCCAAGTAACCAAAGCATTGAAATTTACCTCCTCTGATCTCCTATAACAGTTATATTCTATATAATTTATAATATAGCTTCTCACCAGGGAGATTGACTCATCAAACACCAGCTCACTTATTGTTATTCCTTGTACCACATCAAAAAGAACACAAAATCTACACCTAGAAGGTACTTCATCAATACTGTTGGTGTTTGAAATAGGAAACAACATAGGTAATTTGGAACTACAGAGGGTGACTACCAAGGCTTTGCCAGAAAAATGACGAACTGTAAATTGGGGGATATTTGTTCTCTGTTAACAAAGTATCTTCAAAAAGTCCTGTCCTATAAAGTAGACAATCGCAAGTATCCCCAGAACATCAGCCCCAGGCATGCGGGATAGGAAATATTCTGGGAGATGGTAAACTGGAGTATGTGGGTATAAGTATCTTATTGACATCCAGCTTGGAGATTTGCTGTGCTGAAAAAAAAAAAGAAAGAAAAGAAAAGCTAGGTGGCCAAATAATAAACCAAGAAAGTCAATACAAAGATTGGAGACAGATTCCTAGAACTCATAGCTCAGTGGATGGATCATTGACTCTGGAATCAAAGAACATGGGTTCGAATCCAGCCTCTGGTATGACCTACATAATCTCAAGGGAGTTACTTAACATCCGTGGGGCCTCAGTTTCACCATTTTTAAAATGAGTTTAAAAATGAGTAAAATGAAATTAGATTACCTCTGAAGCTTCTTTCAGTTTGAAATTGGTGATCCTGAGATTTCTCCCCTGGATTTTCCATCTAAATGGGCTTAGACAAATCCTTTAAATTCTTGTGTTTTCAGCTGTCTCAAATAAGACAGTTAAACTAGTGGCCTCTGGGGTCCCTCCTTGCTCCAGATTTATGATCTTATAAACCTCAGGTTCCTCACCACTAAAATGAAGGGTTTGGACTGGATGGCATTGAAGTGTTTATGCACTCCAAGTCTATAATTCTATCAGAGTATAAACTTGGTACTTTGGTTCTGAATATCAGTCTTTGGAAGCCAGGCTAATTATGGGGGAGGATGAAGGTAGATGGACGGCTCAGTGGATAGAGTGGGAGGCTTAGAGTCAGGAAGAACTGAGTTCAAATCCAACCTCAACTACTTATTAGCTGGGTGACTTTGGGCAAGTCACTTAATCCTGTTTGCCTCAGTTTCCCCATCTGTAAAATGAGCTGGAGAAGGAAATGGTAAATCTCTGCCAATAAAGCCCCATGAACAGTACTGGTGTAAAAAGTTGGACCCGACTGAATGATTGAATGACAAATTACTGGGGAATATCTAGAACATTTAATGATGTTAGCTTTCCACTGACCTTGGCCTAAGGCCTCTGATCATGTTCCCATCCAAAATCCAGGCCTATCTAGACTTCTTGACATCCCTGGATACTAAGGAAACAGACAGGCTGCCAAAAGTATTGCTCTTTTTACTTTTTTATGATAACTCATACAGACAAACTATAAAAGGGAGGCCATAAATTGGGGATTCAACTGCAAAGATTTCCTTATGAAGTTTTAAATAATAAGCTCCAAGTAAATTATATGGTAGATATATTGGTGACATCTTCAAGACTGTAATCTTCTCATTCCTCCTAAAATCTTTCTTTTTTCTTTTTTTTTTTTTTTTTGTGAGGCAATAGGAGTTAAATGACTTGCCCAGAGTCACATAGCAATCTTATTTCTTTAAAAGAACCTTTGTAGACTAGAGGTGATGGCAAAGCTAATATGGAAAATAAAAAGTATGCTCATGATCTTATTTCTTTAAAAGAGTTTTAACAGACTAAGAGTGATGGCAAAGCTAATGTGGAAAATGAAAAGTATGCTCAGGATCTTATTTCCTTTTTTAAATTTGTTATTATTATTTTATTAAAGCTTTTTAATTACAAAACATATGCATTGAGTAATTTTTTTTTTAACATTGACCTTTGTAAAACCTTCTGTTCCAAATTTTCCCCTCCTTCCCCCCACCCCTCCCCTAGATGGCAGGTAGTCCCATACATGTTAATAAATATGTTAAAATATATGTTAAATCCAATATATGTATACATATTTATATATACATGATATATACATGATCTTATTTCTTTAAAAGACTAAGAGTGATGACAAAGCTAATGTTGAAAATGAAGAGTATGCTCACTAATTAGTGGACAGGATAGCGAAGCAGGCAGTAAGATCTAATAATTAAGGGTCGAGTGACCGAATTCCTTGCTGGATTTTGCATTTTTGCCTTCTAAAGTCATCAGCTACTTTCCTAGTCTTTATATTTTTAGTGTATCTGTATTTCACAGCAATATTTATAATCAGACTAAAAGCTGTGTGATCTCAGGTAAACCCCTTTCCCTCCCTGTTTCTAAGTTTTCCCATTTGTAAAATGGCTTAGTAGGGGTTAATCCATCCCAGTCTCTAACAGTCAGTGCCCTTGTTCTTTGTTCCCCTGGACATGATTGGATGTTACGACAAGAATAAGTAGGAAGTTTGGAGGATAAAAACAAGAAAGACTGTCCCCCTCTCTGAGGTCAGAATATATTGATGAGGCATTAGAATAAGTAGACAATTATTCAGCTGTTTCAGTCTTGTCCACTCTTTGTGACCTAATTTGGGATTTTCTTGGCAGAAATACTAGAGTACTTTGCTATTTCCTTTTCCAGTTCACTTTACAGATGAGGAAATTGGTAGACAAACACAATTAAGTAACTTGACCAGGGCCATCTAACAAGTATGTGAGACCATATTTGAATTCAGGTCTTCCCAACTCCAGGTCTATCCATTGGGCTTCCCAATTTGCTGAGAAAAGCCTCCGTTTCCCCTGCTGAAGAAGGGGGACTCCTTCTTCCCTACCCCTTGCCCAAGGCCCACTTAGGTATTAAAAAGCTGGGAGAAATGTGCCATTCTTCTTGGCTGGACAATGACCCCCCAATTCTTAAACCCATCCCTCCAGAATGGCCCCCACTCTGTAGAACAAACCTGGCTCCTATCCTTTCAGGAAAGTGACAGGATTTCTTTTCTTCCCTCACTGCACACTAAAGTCCTCCCAGCCTTCCCATCTGAGGAGGTGGATTGGGGGCTACACTCTCCCAAGACCCACTGAGCTGCCATCTGTCCCACCAAGGCATCCCCCACCTTTGGCCTTCCCAAGTACCCTGTAGACCTGCAGGCAGTACCAACAGATGTGCAGCTGAACCTAGGGGCACCGAGACTTGGCAGCCCTGCCCCCAGCAGCATCCTGAGCCCTCTTCATCCTCCCCACAGCTGAAGTCTCCCACATATGTCCTCCTCCCCAGTTACAATCTGATCTCCCCGGCTCCCTTTTCTATTTATATCTCCAGTGCTTAGACAGCCAAGCCCTAATACATGCATTCTCCTTCCTTCTTTATCTGTAAAATGAAGGGATTGGTCAGGAGGATTTCTAGGGACCCTTCTTCTCCAGATCTACGTTGATGATCTTTGACACCAATTGGAATGAACGGGATGTTCGATTCAGACAAAGAAATAGATTCAAATGAACAGAATGGTAACAGCTTTTTTAATTATTTTTTTTTTTGAATTTAACCATCATCCCCTTCTCCACAGCCAGGCCAGATGTTGCTGATGGACCCTGGATCCTGTGGAGCTCCCTGGCAGCTCTGCCAGAGCTCAGGTGGAAATAGCCTTTTGTCTTTACAAGTCAGAACTGAAAAGCATTTGCGAATGTACCTGCCTCAGGGTACTGCTATTGGTTTATCATTTTCCCAGGTCTCACAAGCATCTCTTTACAAATTGAGAAAAGAGGAAACATAAAAACAAAATACACACAGAGATTCAGCTGGGCCTGGAAATAGCCTGGGGCTGAGAAGGGCCAGTGCAAACAGAGGGGATTCCAAATCAGTTAAAATTCCCCAAATCAATGAGAGCTCCCGCTGGGGAGCAGGCCATTTTTAAGTGGAGGAATAGGGCAGAAATTAATACAGGGAGAAAATTATTCACCAGAGTCAGGGTTCTCCCCAAGAAGACGTGCCATCTGAAACAAATATGGGTCAGAACCTCAGCTAGCAGAGCTGTTTCGGAGGTCCATAAATAGCTCTTCTGGAGATACCCGATGTCCCACTTCTCGAGCCTGAATGATGCTGTCATGTCATACCCAACTGGGTGACCTTGTTTATCTGACATGGAAACAACTCCCGCCAGGCCATCCATGGCTGTGATATATTACACGATAACAAAAGGTTATTTAGTTTTAGGAAATTGAGCATATAAACGGGATTTTCTTCCTCAATCTATCTATCTCATATCAACTGCCTACTTTTATCTGCTGGAGTTTGATGTGTGAAGGAGAACAACTTAAATATGTTGTAGAGACTGCAATTCACCCAGTGACATTTTGCCTGGAATTGATTTTGATTTAAAAATGCAAGCATCCTGCATCGCAGCTCCTGATATAGTGGGGCCCTGGGTCAAGAACGGTCTGTGCTGTAACTTGTCGGGATTTAATTCCGCTCCCAATCCTTTCCAAAATGGGGGGATACTTTCATCGACATGTTTAGGCCATAAATCCATGTATATTCTTTGGCAACTCCTCATTTCTAGGGGGAATGCATGTGGATAGGACACCAGAGACTCCTTTTTCCTACAAGCTCTCACCTCCCCCTGTGTCCGTTTGAGCGGCAGGGACACTGATCATATTAATTTCTCTGAGCACATTCATGATAATTGGTGTTTTGCTCCAAAACCTCCATGGCTAATTCCAAGGCTTGCTATTACAGGGTGGACCACTTAAAATGAGGGGGGAACCACACAATCAGCATCCAAATATTGATGCCTCGGTTTAGGGCAGGCTGTACACAAGGCTCCAACATTTGTCCGGTCCAATTTTCCAAGGATTTACATCAAACATGAGCAGGGAAATAGCTGCAGCTTCCCCACAAATCCCTTCCTTTGAAGCAAGCAAATAAGCCTTTACTATCTTATTTGTTTCATCTTAGTCAAGAGACCCAGCCCTGAGTGAACTATTCAGAACCTTTTTATCTCGCTGACAGATACGGGAACTTCAAATATCCTCTGTACTGATTTTTTGAAAAATGAATAGCATCTCATTAATTTCTGATTTTCGGGGGAAATAATCCAGGACTTTATGATATTAAAGGACTTGGATTTGAATCTAGGCTTTGCAACTGACTTGTGACTTAAGGCAAGGAAAGCACTTATGGAACTGGGGAGAAGGCTGAATATGGAAAGCACCTTGGGTGAGAATCCTTATTATGCTACTATAGCCTTAGAAAACTCTTCATTTAACTTTTCTAAACCTCAGTTTCCTCCTCTGAAAAATGAGGAAGCTGGAATGAATTGGGAATCTTTAACGGAGGGAAGTCTGTGGACTTTCCATCAAAGAGATAGATGCTGAAAATTTTATCAGAGTGAAATTTTGTGTTGGGTTTCCAATTTTTTCCCATCCATCTGAACATTGTAAAGTATTTTTGTTTCATAACTGAGAGGGGCATTATACATACCCAGAGAGAGGAGGAAAGAGGTTTCATTCTTTGATTAGCATCACCTCAAAAATGAAAATGGGGGAGCCTAATGATGATGTCATGTCAACTGTGTTCCCTTTTTTAATCTCTATCAATTAATATTTGTGCCACTGGTGGCACTGGCTGGAGTCAAAAAGATCTGAGTTCAAATCATATCTTAGATGCTTAAGACATTGAGTATCGCTCTAGACCAGGGGTTCTCAAACTACGGCCCGCTGAGGACGTTTATGCAGCCCGCCGTCGGGTTATGGCAAATGGGCTGAGGGGCAGAGACAGAGGGTGATCTTTTGTTTTTACTATAGTCCGGCCCTCCCACAATCTGAGGGACAGGGAACTGGCCCCCTATTTAAAAAGTTTGAGGACCACTGCTCTAGACTATCTATTTAACTTCTGCCTGCCTCAATTTACTCATTTGTAAAATAGCAAAAATATTAATAGTTACCTCTCAAGATTGAGGATGAGATTGAAATGAGATAATATTAATAAAAGGCTTTGTAAAACTTAAAGTGTTGTCTAAATGCTAACTACTTATGGCTGTTGTGTTTGGAGTTGTTCTTTTAATATGCTTCAGAAAATCCTCCATCTATTGGGAAGATCATTGGGCACCTTCTCACTTTATCACTCAAACCACTACCTAGAAAATGTCTTCAAATGTCAGTTTGTTCCTACTTTCCTTCCCTTTCCTCCTTCTTATTTCCTTCCTTCCTTCATCCCCCCTCCCCCCTCCCTCTCTTTCTTTCTTTCTTTCTCTTTCTTCTTCCCTCTCTTCCTTCATTCCTCCTTCCTCCCTTCCTTTCTCTCCCTTCTTCCCTCCATCACTCCTTTCCTTTCCTTTTCCCTTCATCCCTCCTTCCTTCCTTCATCTTTCCTTTCTCCTTCCTTCCTTCCTTCTTTTCTTCCTTTTTTCCTTCTTTCTTTCCTTTTTCCTCCTCAAACATGTATAAGGATGCATAAAAAGATTAAGAGAGAGACTTTAGCTATCTTCACAATAACATCAAGCAAAACAGGTTAGATTTAAAGAACTACAAATTTGGATCCAGAAGGTACCTTAGAGGTCAATACAGTTTAACCTCCTAATTTTACAAATGATGAAATGCAGCTGAGAGGGATCAGGTGAATTGCCCAAGTTCACATGAACATGAAATAACAGAGCCAGGAGTCAAACTGTTTTTCTAACTCCAAATCACATCCCCTTTTCCCTGCCCCTGCCCCTTGCATTCTACAAAGGACATATAAAGAAGATACTCTGGGAACTTAGAAATAAGCAGGAAAGATCACTTCCAGATTTGGGGGAGATAAAAGGGATTAGGGAAAAGACAGTGATAGATTTGGACCCTGAAGTATAGCTAAATTTCTGTTAAATAGAAATGATGGTAAAGTCTTTTGGGTAGAGATGGTGTAAGTAAAGTCACAGAGATAATGAAATTTCAAACATGTTTGGAGAAATAATGAGTATATCCATTTTGCTAAAGCACAGTGTACATCAAGGGGAAATATAGACAATAATAGGATTTGGTCAGAGAAAACCTTGAATGCCATGTTCAGAAACTTTGACTATTAATTTGTGGGCAATGAGGAAGTTTTTGAGCAAGAAAGTGCAATGATCAAAGCCAAGCATTAGGTAGATTAATTTGTTAACAGCATCCAAGACGATTGGAGTGAGACGAGAGTAGGAGGAGGATGACTGATTAAAAAGTTATCACATACAAGACAGAACCTCACAGGGGAAAATTTCAATCCAGCAGCAGCCTAGAGTCAAGAAGTTTAGGTCTTGCTCTTCACACATTTTGTCTGTGCAACGATGGGCAAATCACAGAACCTCTAGGGAGAGTAGTCCCATGTAATTCTCCAAAACTTTAGGTTATGGATGAATCGCAGATTCACATGGCTGGAAAACATTTCATACCAGGAGCTCCCTCTACCAATAAAACAAAGGACACTGTCCCTCAAGAAAACCTTTTAATCCATTAAAAACAAACTATTCAAACAATAGCAAAACAATGTTTCATAGAGATAATTCTAAAGATGAATATTAAGTTATATATATATATATGTACACATATATATATGGAACATCAATGAAAATGTTGAAATACAAGATGGAAGAAGATCAAAATAAAACACTTTACTTTTTTTTTCTAATTGTGGGAAAGTATTTCTAAATGTAAGCTGTTACTTGTAGAAAGAAAATTGTCCCTGACAAGCACTATTTGTATGAATTATTTGGCCTTTTTTCTCCAAGCCATTTTACAAGCACAGGTTTTGGAATATAGTCAAATTTCTTTCTAGAACCAAATGACAAGTTTGCAAACAGCTATTTGGAAATAATAAAGATTCAGAAAAGGAAATAAAAAGAGAAAGTTTTCTTCTTTTCAAATGATTATAAATCAAGTGGTTTTATGGACTGTTTTCTTATACCGACTTAATATTTGGTCTACAGTTATGTGTATGTGGAATTGCCTCAAAGCCCTCAACACCACTAGTACTTGCCCTGGATGCTCTTCAGCATGTCAACCTGGGGTACTTAGAATTGAACACGAAATATTCCACATGGGGTCCAATCAGGGCAGAAAAAAAGTGAAACCTTCTCCCCCCTTCCATGTTCTGAACAGTCAGCTTTGGATACAGGGGATGAGGTCAGATTAGAAATTATCAATAAATACACTTTTATTTTTATTAAGCATCTCCTATGTACCCGTTACTGTGCTAAGGGCCGGGGATACAAAAGAAGCGAAGCACAATTCCTGTCCTCAAAGAGTTCATAATCTAAGAAAATAAATTTTCATATTAAGACAAAATGGAAAAATGCATTTACCATAACCCTATTACTAATTTAATGACATTCTTCTCATTCACATGCCTGTCTTAGGGCATCATTCCAAAGATGAGTCTTGCTTTTTAAACTCCTTATCTCTATATTTATCATAGACCTGAGTGGGGAATCCTCCTGGAGTTCTTCACAGATCTCCATTCTCTTCGCCCAAACTAACATTTAACAGTAACGAGAGTCGTCCCTGCCTTGCATAGCTTTTCAGTTAAAGCCAAGTGTTAAAAACACTCCTTCACATGTGCCTCAAGGTGTCATATTGAAAAAGTGGGAAAATAACACCTTCAATCTGATCATATAAGATGGGAAATCATCAGCGTTAGTTTGATTTGCTTCTTCCTAGGTCCCTTAAACCTTTTGGATTCATCTAAATTGTGCTATTATGTCCCCTGATAATAGCTCACAATGTTTAGTGACATTATTCCACCTGTCACTAGTGGAGAAATGTTTATTTTTTTAACTTGAAGGAAATCAATAAAGATAGAAATGTTGTCTTTTTCCTACACTCCTGTAGTAATTAGAATTGTGGGTCTCTGTATGCAACACAAAGCAAAATACTGCTTCCTTACGAGGAATAGAGGCTTTGCACTGCCAAAAGGAGATCAGCTCTGAAACTTATGGCATGACAGAATTGTCTGTAGAATTAAACAAATAAGAGCATCCTCATTTGAAATCTCAGGCTTATTTTCTATCCTGGTGTATCTAAGGCTCTTTTTTAAATTGAGGAAATCAGTGCCCTTAACACCTGGGATCCTCTCCTCTTCAGGCTGTGGGGACTCATCATTGCCTTTCTTACAAGTGCACCATTGTGAATTTGAGATTTTCATTACTAGGAACGGACACTGATAACTTCAGGGGACCTCTCTTTGTCACTTTCCCTTGGCTTTGCCATGCACAAATACATCTGTCAAAGACTATTATACACATAGTACTCACCATATGGGAAGGAAGGAAGGAAGAGAGGGAGGGAGGGAGGAAGGAAGAGAGGGAGGAAGGGAGGAGGGAAGGAAGGAAGGAAGGGAGGGAGGGAGGGAGGGAGGAAGGGAGGAAGGAAGGAAGGAAGGAAGGAAGGAAGGAAGGAAGGAAGGAAGGAAGGAAGGAAGGAAGGAAGGAAGGAAGGAAGGAAGGAAGGAAGGAAGGAAGGAAGGAAGGAAGGAAGGAAGGAAGGAAGGAAGGAAGGAAGGAAGGAAGGAAGGAAGGAAAGAAGGAAGGAAGGGAGGGAGTATAAATTCTGTTCCCATTTTGAGGCAAATCTGATGTGAGGAAGGTTCTCTCACCTCATACTCCTCTAGCTTTTCCTTCACTGTAAAATCTCTTTTGCACCTCTTTTACATGAAATAATTTATCCCATTCTATCTTTTTTTTACACTTTTTCCTGGACATTCCTCTTTCTTAAGCCCCTTTTTAAAATAGTCATCCCAACAAATTCAACTCACATCCAAGCTATCTGTTTACATATACTCCTAACTGCATAAATAATGAGAAAGTTCTGGTACATGACAAGTATCATCTTCCCATATCCATCTTCCCTTATTTAATCCCTTATGATTTCTCTTTCTGTTTACCCTTTTATGCTTCTCTTGAGTCTTATATTTGAAAGTCAAATTTTCTATTTGGAAATGTCTTTTCATCAAGAGTGATTAAGAGTTCTCTATTTCAGTGAAGAGTCATTTTTACCCTGAAGTGTTATATTCAGTTTTGCTGGGTAGATTGTAATGCTAGGTTCTTCACTCTCTTGAATATCATATTCCAAGACTTTTTATCCTTTAACATAGAAGCTGCTAAATCTTGTATAATACTGACAATGGCTCCAAAATATTTCTACTGTTTACAATTCTTTCTCCTTGATCTGAGGGCTTTGAAATTTGATTATAATATTACTGAGAGTTTCCATTTTGGGATCTCTTTAAGGAGATTATCATTGCATTCTTTCAATTTCTATTTTACCTTCTGGTTCTAGAATCTCAGGGCAGTTATCTTTGATACTTTCTTGATGTCTCGGCTGTTTTTCTGATGATGGATTTCAAGTATTTCAATATCTTTCCTCAAACTATTTTCCATGTTAGTTGTTTTTCCAAAGAAATTTTTTCAATTTCAAATTCAAATTCAAGAATTTTTCAAAATTCTTTTTAAAAATTTTTCTTTTGATTTAGTTTTTATTGCTTCTTGAAGTCTAATTGATGTCCTTCCAACTTGCCCAGTTCTAATTGTTAAATAATATTTTTTTCTTTAACCTTTTGCACATCCAGACTACTTTTGTTTGTCCAGTTCTTCTCAGTGAATTTTTGTATACACATGCATACAAACACACATATGAGTACATATATGTTTATATATGTATAGATGTGTGGGTATGTTCTATTTTTCAAAATTTGCTTTTCAATGCATTATTCTCTTTTTGGAAATTTTTGTGCCTCTTTTAATTTCACTTATTCTATTTTTCTATTATTCTATATTTAAGGTTTATTTTTCTTGCATCACTTTATTTTCCCAACTTTTCTTCCATCTCTCTTATTAGATTTTTAAAATATTTTTATCTCTTCAGGAATTCTTTTTGTACCTGAGACCAATGTATTTTTATTTGAAGTTTTGGCGATAGCAGTTTTTACTTTATTGTCTTTTTCTAAGCTTATGTTTTGATCTCCCCTGTCATTATAGTCATTTTTATTAGAATTTTTTTGTTTGTTCATTTTTCCAGTTTTTTTACTTTTATCTCTATATTACGCTTTAGGCATTTTGTGTAGCTGTTTCAGAACTGATTCTGTAGAGTCTATAAGTTTTCAGATTTTCCATGCTGGTATAATTTAAAGAGAAGAGTGATTATTATTCCTTGACCTGTGCTCTGGCTCTGTGAGTAACCACAAACAATCTTTTCTGTCCTGGAAACTATGACCTTATAAGCTCTGGTGCACTAGTGCTTCTCCTTATTCTGAGACTGTAACCCAGGACTGTGACCCAGGATCTATGTATAGGCAATGCTACAGTCCAGCAACCAGGGCCAACAAAGGGAACCCTAAATTCTCCTTTGGATGAGTTATCTAAGTTTCTTACTCCTTGTGGTCTGAAAGCTCCAGAAACTGCTGATTCAGCAAGGCCTACTGCTAGTTTCTTAAGGAGTAGTCTGCAGTGGAGCATGGCCTACATTGGGTGCCAGACTGCCTAATTTTTCCCCAGTATGAAAAACTTTTTTGTACTGACCTTCTAAATTGTCTCAGGCTGGAAAATTATTTCATCCCATTCTTTTGTGGGTTCTGTTGCCCCAGAATTTTTTTTTAAAACATTATTTTAAAAATTTTGGAAGGGAAATTAGGAGTGCTCAGGCAAATTCCTGCCTTTTCTCCACCATTTTGGTTCATTCATCCTCACCCTAATTTTTTTTAAATCTTTTACAATAAAATTCTTTAATAAGAAATGACAGAGAGATTGACATAAGGTGATTGACACAGAAAAAGGTCATTTATTCTTCACAATAGCAATGGATGACAATATTAATAATTGACTTTATGTTGTAATTTAAATATGTAAACCCACATGTAAAACTTTTAATATCTGAAGGGGGCAGTAGTACGAGATTAGTATCCTGATTTTTAGTTGAAAAAAAATTTCTGACAAAAGGAAATTCATAGAACCATAGATTTAGAAATTCATAAGACAAGACATTTTAGGAATCCGTAAGATCCTAGCTTTAAAGCCACATCATGGATTCCTAGGAATACAGACTTAGA
>NC_133617.1:735831461-735866314 GCF_048593235.1 Sminthopsis crassicaudata | reverse complement strand
TCTTTTTTAAAACCAATTATTAAAAAAAAAAGTATGTGTCATGTCATGTTTAGCATATATTGGATTACATGCTGTCTAGGGGAGAGAATGGGGGAAGAGAGGGAAAAAAATTGGAACACAAGATTTTGTAAGAGTGAATAATGAAAATTATCCATCTATATATTTTGAAAAATAAAAGCTTTAATTTAAAAAAAAAGAAATAAAGCACTAGCAAAAAAAAATTTGTGTGTGCATGAGTGCATATGGTAAGGGAAAGAGAAGAGCATCCTTCCATCTCTCTCACTCCTTCCTATTCAGTGAGCCAAGGATTTCACAAAAAACAAAACAAAACAAAACAAAACAAAACAATAATCATAAAACTTTCCCCTTATTTTACTCCAAATCTCAAAATTGCAACTGAATCTCTGCTGAGACACTTGCAGCCTGAGCTCAGGCTTTTGAGCCAAGCACAAAAATTCACAGACAAGGGCTATATTTTTTTGCCTTTGTTGTTTTCCAGTCACCTCTCTTGCCAGTTGCTAAAATCACCCAGGGGCTCATCGTTGTGTCATCTCAATTTTATACACTGATACCTGGGAAGCAAAGGGGGCTCTCAAATGGTCCCTCCTGCCATAGAAGGAAGACAGGAATTGCTCCTTTTGAAATGAGAAAGACTTTTTTGTCACTAAGCAGGGGTCCAACGAAAGAGGTTTAGGAAGACACGTCAGTGGTTTGAGTTGAGAAATGGCATTTTCAGCTCGACACATACAAAACCATTGCTTGAGTTTGTCCACTTGGCAAGTGAACTCCCTGCTGGGATGGAGGAGGGAGAGCTGGGAGGGATGAAATCTGTCAGAGGGGCCTGGTCTTGGGCCTTGGAGCTTCTCAGCCCTGTCATCCGGTGTTATTGCCCAGGATCCAGTTTTTGAGACAGCTCCCGCCACAAAGGAGACATGGATGAACAAGTTTCCCCTTTTCTGCTCTCCGGCTCCCCTGGACCACTATCTCTTCCTATTCATCATTTCTAGAATTTTTAAATTGAAAGAGACCCGCTGGCCCTAGAGCCTTGTTTTACAGATTAGGTCACTCGAGGTCCGGGTCTCCCACACTGTGGCAGAATCAGGGCCAGGACTCAGACCTGACCAGGTCATGTCTCTATTCAGGGGCTACTGGCAGCCTCCAGGATAATACACAAACACCCCTAATTTGGCCTTGAAAGCCCTTCACGATTGGACCCAAACTTAGTTTTCCGGATGCATTTCAGATGATTCCCATCTAGATTCCAGCTAGGCTGACCTATTGGTGCTCCCACCCCATCCCATGCAGGGCATCCAACTTCCATCTCTACCTTTGTGGGACTAGCTCCTACTTGGAGCTTTCCTTTCCATCCTGGAATCCCTCAATCCCTTTGGTGACACAGCCCAGAAGAGACTTTTCCTCCCTTAAATTGCTCATCTCTCTCCCCAACTGCTTTTGTATTTCTCTTGCATGGGAACTGACTTCTCCATGAACATATTGACTTTGTCTGGTAGGACAGTTGTTTGAGGGTGGGGACTATTTCATTTCTTCCTTTGATTCACTCAGTCATACCCTGCACCCAGAAGGACCTTAAGACATGTCTATTAAAGCAAGTTGATTTTTTTATTTAAAGTGCTTCTATCTGGTCCTTTTTGATCCACAATCAATCCATTTTTTAATACAAAAGTCCATTAACAATAAGCTACTTCCAACAATAACAATCACAGAGATTTCTATGGATATTTACATTTTATTAAGTGCTTTGACATACACTGTCTCACGGGATCCTCAAAACAACCTGTTTGGGGTCATGGAATCAGAGATCATTTTCTTTGTTTGAATTTTATTCTTGTTTTTCAACTAACAAGCATTTTCTCTCCTTTTCACTTACTCCCACACATACACCCACCACTGGACAAAAAGAAAAAGAAAAAAGTCTATTACAAATATACGTAGTCAAGCAAAGCAAATTCTCTCACTGACCCTATCCAAAATTTATGCCTCCAACACCTCCTTCACAGGATGTATGGATTCCCAGAATTAGGTAATTTTAGAGATGAAGAAACTAAATTAGTAAAATTAAATATCTAGGATCACATTTGGATTTTTTTTCTCTTTTGTAAAACAAATATTTTCCCCTTTAAACCAGAAAACCATAATAAAATGTATACCTCAAATAATATTAAGGATATTTTATACAGGAAGAAAAAATATTTTGCTTGAAGTGGTAGCCAGTTTACAGGATCATAGGATTATAGATTCCACAGAAGCCATCTAGTCCCAGCCCCTCATTTTACAGAGAGGAAAATTTGGGTGGCAAGTTGCAGAATCAGGATTTTACCCTAAACCCTCCAAAATAATACTTTCCTTATTTAGTAGTCCATAGAATCCATGATATTGGAAAGGCTTGAGGGAATCTTTGAGGTCATCAGTTCACTTTCCTCATTTTATAGATGAGGAATCTCAAGTACAGAGAAGGTATATAGAACTGAGATTGAAACTCTGGTTTTCTAACTCCTAATGTTCCTCTATACTAACATGCCTTATCAAAGTAGGAATTTAAAAAAAAAATTAGAATGTCTGTCAACTGAAATTAAACTTTGAATAGTTATGCTAAGACAGCTCTTGAAGCCAATCACAAAGTCTTCTCCCCGCCTCTTTTTCTGCTCATTGCCTAAAATTTGGAATTATTGAAAGCATGAGTAAGAGCTTTTTCTGGGAAGACTCCAAGATTAGACCTTAACTGTCATTTACTTCTAACAACATTTGCCAATTCTGTGAATTTGCTGTTCTTTGAAGACCATGAACAAAAAACGGTGCTTTTAATATCATTTTAAATAAACTTAACCTTCTTCCATTCTGGGCATCCTTTTAATTTATGAAATATATCTTTAGCAGCAATATACCTTTTTTAATAGAAATGACTGGCAAGCACACAAGAAATATTTAGATCATTTCCCCCCTCATTGTTAGTCTAGAAGCAGAAAATCTGATCCCATTGCTAATGACTTCTAATGTAGATGTGATGGGCATTTGAACACCATTACAGATACAACTACTTCTAAAGAGAGGAACAATGATTACTTTGTTTTGCTTAATACAAGCACGTAGTTACAAATGCAATCCATCCACAGAAAGGATGCTTATTAGAATTTTAGCATTAACATGTATATTACAACTAGCAATACCAATTTAGATTACAACATTTATCAGTGAATCTACTTTTGAAAAAAAACATAATAACACATTTTTTTAATGGCATTCACATTATACAGGTATCCTAGCCATGAGTTTTTAAGTTTGAGAGACCTGATGCAGTAGGAAAAGGTCTGAATTTGGAGTCATAGGTCTGGGTTCAAATCCCAGCTTTGTAATTTATTATCTGCATGGTTTTAATTTGGGTGTTTAAAATGTCTATGCAGAAATATCAATACTATGATGGAAGAAATTATGGGAATATTTATATGATATGATGTAAAATGAAATCACAGTCAGAAAACAATATATGCAATAATTCCAACAATGTAAATGAAAAAACAATAAACTAAACAATTATAATGACTAAGAGCCCTAAAGAAGAGAAAGAAGAAATCATTTCCTTTGTCCCATGTTCTTTGTAGACAGGGATTATGAAGGTGGAACACCACATAGAGTATATTTTTTTTCCTATTATGTTGGTTAATTCTACTGAATTGTAGTTTTTTAAAATAAGGAATAGCTATCTGAAAGTAAGAGGGGAAGGAGATAGGAAAGAGACACATTGGGACACAGAGGTGATGTTTAAAAACAAGAGATATCAATGAAATTTAAAGAGAGAGAGAGTGAGAAAAAGAAAGAGAGAGAGAAAGAAGAGAGAGAGAGGTGGAATAGAAAGAATCAGAGCTACAAAATCCATAATTTTTTTTTACTTTATGTAAATACAAATTGCAGAACAACTCTCCTAATAACCAGAAAAATATAACATCAACCCAAAAGTGGGGTTTGGCATTCCCCAGGAAGGACTCAGGATTGTTAGCCTGCTGTGGTCCTCCCTTAAGCGATCTTTTTTCAGACAATGAAATTCCATCTGACTTTTTGCTAACAATGTATTAATAGAAGATACTACCCTGTTTTCCTAATTTTTCTATCAGAAAGTACATATTGAACTTTCTTTCAAGCTTATTCTCTCTGTTTTCTTATCTGTCATCCTTACACAAAGAGTTTTTTTTTTTTAATTATCCTTTTTCAAGCTAAAAATGGGGATGTGGAGAATTTGTGGGAGAAATTTAAAATTTTAAAACTAGATTTTAAAATCTAGTATACCTGCCCTAAAGTACAGGGGCAGAATTTTTGTGATAACAGTTGTCAAGAGAGTATATAGTGGTAGATACACTGATATCAAGCTTTATTTTGTCATGTATATTTTCTGCAAATCAGAAATGCCCCAAACAGAGGGAACAATGGGAGCCAGAATATGATATTTTAGGTGAAACACAATGCATTTTCAGAGGCTCTTTCATCTTAGAAATGTCACTAGATTTAAAAGTAGACATGAAAACATCCATGCTTTCAAGCAAGGTGAGATTCATAAATAAAGTCCAGGAGGTAATAAAACCTAATCCAGGAAACTATTTAGGACAGAACAACCAAGAAGATCAAGGGGCTTGAAAGCATTCCATATGGAGATCAGTAGAAGGAACTAGAGATATTTAGGTGGAGAAGGTAGGATATTGTAGTTGTGTTTGTACAATTATTATACACACATACACACACACACACATATTTGTTCTTGGCTACAGAAAGCAGAATTGGGAGTTCATAGAAGTTCAAAATGACAAATTCAGAGCTAATAATAATGAACCAAAAGTGAAATGGGTTGCCTAATAAAATCATATTATTTCTCTTTCCTGGAAGTCTTCACACAAAAAATGAATGACCATCTGTCATGGGGGAGGGAATTCTTATTCAGGTAGAAATTGGACCAAATCACTTCTAAGTCCCTTCCAAATCTGAGTTTCTCTGATTCCCACATCTTCAACTTTAAGACAAAAACCTTACTTAACCATTTAAAATATCTTGTGACAATATGTTTAACATGACAGCTCTTATATAAGCTATATCAAATTGCTTGCCATCTTAGGGCAGAGGGAGACATTATTAAAAAATGTGCTGAAAACTATCTTTATGTGTAATTGGAAAAATTAAACACTATTTACAAATAAACCAACAAATGCCTCTGATCCCTTTTGGATTGGAATCCTCTGATAACTATGGCTGGCTGACCCAGATGGGCTTGAGTTTTATATGCTACCTCCTTGGTGTGCTAAGGACTTTGCAGATTCTAAAATCCACTGAAAATTGAGAGCATTTTGTGTTTTTGCATTTCTATTTCCTGCGTTGTCAGTGAGTAATTATACCCAATAAAAAATTGCAGCAGAATGTATATTGTTAGGCAACCAGATCACATGGGGATATTTTTCTTCCACAGGTTTTACATCAGAGCGTGTTCAGTATTAAAATATGGGAAGTCAAGTAAACAGAGAGGTTTCTTTGCTCAAAGCATTCATTTTAAACAAACATTTCACTGTTATTCTGATCAGATGCTAGGACACAAATGATGTTTTCCTTCAAATAAAACAAATAAATTATTTTGAGGGAAAAGCAGACAGGTGAGTCATAAAGGAGTCAAGCCATTTATGACAACAAAAAGGATTTTCAAATAAGAAAAAGGAAGAGAATATGTGTGCATAAGAAAAGAGAAGGGGGGCAGAGAGTGGGAAAGGGGGATATGGAAAAGCACAAAAGGGAAAAATGACAGATTGATTTATCTTTTTGTTTTGTTTTTTTTAAGGCCAATATATTGGTATATATTTGAAAACTTGAATCGCTTTACCAATGTTAAAGAAAACTCATTACTCCTTCAAAGTTCTGCTATTTTTCAACCATCTTTATTAGATATCACTGACAAGACACCTCAAAGACATGGTAGTTGGGTGACAATTTTGTGGCTTATAGAAAAAGCAGTCTTGATTGTAAGGGCCCTTTAAATGGGCGGACACAGTGCATCGGGAGATTGAGGCCCGGAAGTATTAGGACTGCCCTTGGGCGGGATCCTGGCCATATTGAGATAGCTTCGTAATGGGTGACTCTCTCGCTGATTGGCTGTGTGTGTGACCTCACAGGCCCTATATAAGCCCACTGCAGGCAGCAACCGCCCTCTTTAATCTCCTGCTGTTCACCCTGGCTCACCAGCCTGGGTGGTCAAGCCAAGATGGGTAGCCGAAAGAGGTAAGGATTTTGGTAGTGAACACATGGGTCTTCTGACCAGGTGTTCACTCGGGAACCAACAAGTCAGGGCATCAGTTAGGGCATTATGTGAGTAGGTATAATAAAGGCTTTTAAGATTACATGTGGTTGTTCTTGAGTGCGCTACCGGTTACTAAGCTATAGATTCAAGAGATTGTGTCCAGAGACCTTAGAAGGCCTCAGAGGAGGCGAGCCGGGTAGAGCTCACACTGCAAAAGACAGTGGTCAAAGGTACTCTGGTGGGTCTAGGACAGACTAGTAATTGTAACTGCCAGGAGAGCACGTTACAAATGGCGCCCAACGTGGTGGACGCATCAGGAATTATCAGGTTTTGAAAATATTTAATATTCAGAATTAAGATTCTGAAAGATCCGGTAGAAACGCCACTTAAGAGGGAAGACAGAGAAGCAATATGGACCCAGGTAAATCTGGGATCAGACTCAAGGACACAGCTGAACATAATGCTTATTATATAAAGAGGTTAAAGAGCCAGATGGAAGATCTTTTAACAAAGATCACCACTGAAGAACAGCAGGAAGCTTGTAATCAAGCTCCACAAAGGCTATCCCCACACCCAGTAAATAGAGCTAGGAGAGGGAGCAACCTAGAGCTAATGCGATTGTATGACAGTAGAGAGTATAAAATGCCACAGCAAGAGTTGCTGGAATTGCAGGTTAAACTACAGATGGAGATAGAGAAAGAAGAAAAAGCTAGGTTACTACAGATAGAACAGGAAGAGTTCAAACCAGTGGCAGAAACTAAGGAAGGAAATAAACGAACCACATGGACTTCAGTTGTAGAAATTCTTCTTAGCATTTTGTTGGTTTACCTTGTGCATTGTTGTTTTAAGGAATTTATTGATTACTCTTTCATTGAGAAGAAGTTTAGTTCTTTTTATGTGCAAAGCTCAGGTTTGATTTTAAATCAGCCTTTGGGGAATTTTCCAATTCTTCTTCCCTCTGCCTCACCTTCTTGGGCCAAGGGAGTAGGGGGAGGAGGAAAAGGAAGGGCGATAATACCATCAGCACTGCCCATTAATCCATTCAAAACTCCTGTGTCTTTTCAAAGGACAGGAGTAGGCTTTATGCCCCAAGGCAAAAAGGAATTGTGGGTTATTGAGTATAATCAGAAAAGTTTTAAAAATACAGTTCAGTTAATTTCTAAGAAACCTTACAGGGATAAGATCTTGCAGTTAGAGAGAGTGGAATTTTATACTTGTAAAACTGCTAGGATCGTCTTTGGAGAATTGAAACTCCTCTTTTCTTACCTCGTGGATTTTCCACTTCCACAGGTGAGCTTGATTTCCCAACCCCCTACGGGTACTTATAAAACAGTGTTTATGTTTAGAATGGGTTGGAAAATTGCTGTTTTAATCACTAGAATAAATAGACAGTGTGTGATCTTTGACCCAGGAGGAAAATATCAGATTTATTGATTCACACTCCTGAAGTACAATTCGGTATCAGAAACTCAAACTTTGATTTTTAGGCAAAAGAATTCAGGGATATAGCCGAGTGTTCTAGTAAAGTCATTACTGCCCAGACTATCCCCAAGATCTTCTCTTCTAAACAAGAGAAAGGAATTTTGGGATATGTGATTGCTTACAATTTTTAAATTTTGATTTTACATTTTAAAACATTTTTGATTTTACATCTTCAAAGTATTTTGATTTTACATTTTAAAGTTATTTTGGTTTTATATTTTTAATCTATTTCGGTTTTACACTTTTAAATTATTTTGGTTTTACATTTTTAAATTCTTTGCATTTTACCTTAGCAATGCACTTCGGGCATACACAGAAAGTGCAGCTAAGTGACAGACTGACTTTTGTCTGACTTGTTAATCTTTTTGACAACAACTTTGTTTCCACTGTGATGTGGAAAGGCCCAAGTTGGGCCCTGGGGACATTCCTTCCTAGGTGCAGACCCAGCAGTAGAGTTCATCCCCACCAGAGACATTTGTGACCTGGGGATCCAAGAGAAGGACCAGACAACAGTCCAGAGAGACCAGCCAGATGTCCGCAGCCCTTCAGACGCTGATGGCAGCGATGCCCCTCCTGACCGTGACACCAGAGACACCAGACACAGTTCCAATGTTGCAGCTGAAATGGACTGTTTTGGGTGATACGCAATATAAAGACTGTAAATGGACAATGGGCCTGCTTGCTTCTCCCGTGGCCACTTGCCATATGGTGGCCTGGGAAGAGGCTTTGCCCTATGCTTTCTATTGAAGGACTATGCTTTTAAATTAGTGGGTGAAAAACCAACACACCCACCTGCCGTTGTTATTGAGACAATGTTACTGGACATGACTTTGCTTATGTGCACCTGTGAAACTAGAATTGTTCTAGAATTGTGAAAAGTGCAATAGAGAATTGTGATAAGCTAGAATTGTTCTAGAATTGTGAAAAAGTGCAATTGAGAATTGTGATAAACTAGAATTGTTCTAGGATTGTGACAAGTGCAATTGAGAATTGTGATAAGCTAGAATTGTTCTAGAATTGTGACAAGTGCAATTGAGAATTGTGATAAGCTAGAATTGTTCTAGGAGTGTGAAAAGTGCAACAGAAAATTGTAAGAAACTAGAATTGGTCTAGAACTGTGATAAATGTAACTAGAATTGTGACAACCTACCTCACTGATATTTGTTAACTAGAATTGTGATGTTTTACCTTGTTGACTTCCCACCTCAGTGTTGACATCCTACCTCATTGGCATCCAATCTCTTTGGCCTATTATCTCGAGTATGACTTTGATGAATGGGTTGAACACTTGGGCCACTGTTGAGCCTGGTTCTCATTGTCATACTTCTGTTTACTGATTTGCTGCTTTGTACCTCCTTGGGCATAACACTCTGTCATCTCATGGATCAAGTGAACTATAGCTGGTGCTAAAAGTTTAGCTTGATGAGATGTGCGGTTCCCGCAAAACAAGAGAAAGGGAATTGTAAGGGCCCTTTAAATGGGCGGACACAGTGCATCGGGAGATTGAGGCCCGGAAGTATTAGGACTGCCCTTGGGCGGGATCCTGGCCATATTGAGATAGCTTCGTAATGGGTGACTCTCTCGCTGATTGGCTGTGTGTGTGACCTCACAGGCCCTATATAAGCCCACTGCAGGCAGCAACCGCCCTCTTTAATCTCCTGCTGTTCACCCTGGCTCACCAGCCTGGGTGGTCAAGCCAAGATGGGTAGCCGAAAGAGGTAAGGATTTTGGTAGTGAACACATGGGTCTTCTGACCAGGTGTTCACTCGGGAACCAACAAGTCAGGGCATCAGTTAGGGCATTATGTGAGTAGGTATAATAAAGGCTTTTAAGATTACATGTGGTTGTTCTTGAGTGCGCTACCGGTTACTAAGCTATAGATTCAAGAGATTGTGTCCAGAGACCTTAGAAGGCCTCAGAGGAGGCGAGCCGGGTAGAGCTCACACTGCAAAAGACAGTGGTCAAAGGTACTCTGGTGGGTCTAGGACAGACTAGTAATTGTAACTGCCAGGAGAGCACGTTACACTTGATATTAGAGAGTCTCATTGGAAAAGTTGATTGAAGACATAACTAGGACAGGGTGAGTAGGGCTTTGTCTTAGGACAGCAAAATTTAGAGGACAAAACAATTAAACATATTTGCTCCATCCACAGCCAGAAGACACTACAACAACTAAGCCCTGATTGAGTTCAACTAAATTTGTCTTAATTATTTGCAATATTTTCACATTATTAATTCTTTTTTATTAAAGCTTTTTATTTACAAGACCACATTATTAATTCTTAAGTTGACTTGGCAGGTGTTTTGTCTTATTTGTCCAAGAGCATTTTGAGCAGGTTACCCCAGCAGAAAAACTACTGGGTACAGTTTTTCATATAAAATAGGGTCAATTTGACAAGTGCTGGGAATCAATCAACAATCCTAGATTCCAGTTAATTACCCAATTCCTGCATTCTCCCTCACACTCATTTTCATCTCTGTATTTCTGGTCCTATTATCCTAAGATAGGTCTTTGTTACTACCCACAGATTAGGGACCAGGAAACTGGTGATTTCCCCTTTCTGGACTCTTTCTTTTCTGATCCATTCTGCCCTGTTTAGTCCTTTTTCTGTCATGTTCAACTCATTGTGACCCCTTTCAGGATTTTCTTGGCAAAGATATGAAAGTTGCTTGCCATTTTTTTCCTTCTGTTTACTTTATAGATGAGGGAAGTGAGGCAAACAGGGTTAAGTGACTTGCTCAGAGTCACACAGCTAGGAAATGTTTGAAGCTGGATTTGAACCCGTGAAAATGAGTCTTCCTAATTTTAGACACGGAACTCTATCCACTGCACCACCTGGCTGGCCCATTTTTCAAACTCAGCCCTTACATAGAACACTGGTCATATCTCTTTTCTTCTCTAAAATCTGTAAGAGCTTCCTCCTGCCTATCAAACCCAAACCTGCTTGGAAATGAAGACTCTTCTCAATCTGAGATGACTTTATCAACTCATCTATCTACATATTCTATGCCCCACATGAAGTGGATGACAAGCTTTCTCCCAAACACATCTGTGCTTTTTGCACTTTGGCATCTTTGCTCAGACACTCTGTGTCTAGAGTTTCCTTCCTTCTCTTGTTAAGTTTTTGCTCACATTTTAACCTGACTCATGAGCCACCTTCTCAAGGAAGCTAGCTCTGACCTTCCTCCTCATTCCATTGTAGTGCTTTATTTTGTATTATTTCCCAAGAGCTTATCATATAAAATGGTGAAATATAGTTTGGTGCTCATGTCTTATCTTCCTTTAGGATGTAAATTCTGTGAAAAAGAAGCCATTGAGTCCAACTCCTTCAATTTATATTTTTTAAAAATGACTTAAATTAAGTGACTTGTCCATGGTTATCCAGTTATTGAATGTCAAAGGTAACATTTGAGCCGTTTTATCCTACTGTGCTGACTCACATTTTTCTTATGACCAGAAGTATCAGGGGAAATGCACCAAGCTTTGACACAGTAACCTTTCATAATAGTAGGTTAACTATTCTCAATAACAATCCCCCAATTTCATCCCTGAGTTCTTTTAAAAATTCTTGGAGAGAAGCAATCCTATCCCAGCGATTTATCTCCATTTATTTTGTCGATTTGGCTTAGAACATCCTGAATACTGATCATTAAAACATCTAAAAGAATGATGATGGGTTTTTAAAAATGAGCTAAGGAGAAAATAACCTAAGGAGAAAAAATGCTATGAGACAGAGACAGAGAGATAGAGAGGCAGAGAGACACAGACAGAGAAAGCCTTGAAAATCCACCACTGACATTTTGGGGATAACATATAGGACCAGCAGTCTTGCCATTGGCCTTTACTACATTCTAAAATCCATTAATCTTTATCTATATTAAAATTTATCATTTACCTTGACTCTAAACTCTCTAGATTACAAGATACTCTGACCAGCTAGAGTACACCGTAAGCTTGAGTTTAACTATCCTTCCCCAGAATGCTTTTTCATTTATTCATTTATTCACATTATTAGAGCAACATTTCAATAGGAAAGAATAGGATATGAATCTATAAGAATATAAGTAAATATATTCAGCAGTCCCATCATCAATTTCACCAGTTTTGATTGTCATTAATTGCTTGTTCTTCCCCTAATGTGATGCTTTGCACATAGTTTCTCAACCAAAATTATTAAATGAATTAAAGTTTTAGGCTATCGAATGGTATACGTTATAACCAATTATTTTGAAATTAGACTTGAGAAAGGAATAGAGAATGCAACTTGTAAAAAATAAAAATAACTCAAGATCTTAAGAGCAAAGTTTCTCTATTTATTTTCAATGCTCTGCTTGTGATACCCAGTTAAGAGATTCCTAACCTGTGAGTGGTAACAAAAGCCTATATTAGGATAATAGGACAGGAAATAGAGAGGAAAAAATGAATGTGGGAGAGGTCATGGTGGCTCTTTGAAACAACTGAGCTACTGACTAGAATTTAAGATTGTTGACTGTCAGATTGTCAGACTGCCCCTGTTATTATATAATATGAAATATTATATCATATAAAAGCTGTACCCAGTAGTTTTTTCCTGCTGGAGAAACATGCTCAAAATGTTCTTGGACAAGTAAGACAAAATATTTGTCAAATTTAGAATTGATAATGTGAAAATATTGCAAATAATTAAGACAAATTTAGTTGAGCTCATTCAGGGCTTAGTTGTTGTTTTCTACTTTATTTCCCTTGGGATCTCCTTCCCCCTTTTAAATGCCAGCATCCTCTAAAGCAATTTATGCTTGAATGTTCTCGGCCATCTTGTCCACAGAATCACAGAATTTTGTTTGATAAAGTATACAGGTATTTAATGTTTGCAATGTACAACGCATGTACCTGTCTAAGAGGTCATTGGTCCAAACTAAGCCAGAATCTGAATGGCAATTGTCTCTAAAATGTGATATCAGCTCAATCAAGAGTGACTTCCCAGACTGTAGATCCCATTTTGTAATTGTTGTTTAGTTGTTCCAGTCACGTCTGACTCTTCATGTTCCCATTTGGAGTTTTCTAGATACTTTTTCTAGATTTGCAGATTCTAGGATTTCTAGATTCAAAGATACTAACGTAATTGGCCATTTATTTCTTCAGCTCAGATAAATTGGATTAAATGACTTGCCCAGGTGACAATCCCTCTCAGCTTTTGTCCTGTGCTTTTATCCCAGTTAAATATACAAATATTGAACAGTATAGGATCGAGTTCAGTGACATCTAAAGATCTTCCTTTAAGAGTTGTTGGTGACCATTAATAACATTTTTGGTATCTAGTCATTCAGTCAGATATTATATTTGATATTTCATCTTACTGTAGTTTTGGCTTTCTGAGAATTTTTACAAAGGTATGTAATGATACTTTTAGATCTCTTTTATAAAGGCCTAATTAACTAGTATTTATGAGTAAAATCTGTAGAGAATATGCAATAATAATAGACTGTCAAATAAGTCTTCTGTTCAATCCTTTCAGTCATGACTGACACTGCATGACCTCTTGACAAAGATACTACAATAAACTGCCATTTCCTTCTTAAGCCCATTTTACAGATGAGGAAACAGAGGCGAACAGGGTTATAGGTCTTGTCCAGGGTCACACAACTAGGAAGTATCTGAGGCCAGATTTGAACTCAAATCTTGACTCCAGACCTGGAACTCTATCCATTGCACCACCCAGTGACCCGAAGTGGCAAATATCAACTTCAAATATCCTACAGAACTCAACTAACAGACTATTATTGATTTTGATCATTAAGACAAATTTAAATGCTGCCCATAACTTGTCCCAAAATAACACTATTTCATAAAAACTCAAGAACAATGTTTTTTCATACATGCTGCCAGCCCAGATACACATAAACTTCTTACTTTGCAGAACGAAAAATTGAAAAATAAACAAATAAAAACATTTTCAAAGGATAGACAGTTAGCTAAGAGATCAAAGCTCTTGAAAAATAGCATATGGTACATATCATCTCTCCACCATCCTTCTGTCTGTCTTAAAGTCTCTGCCTTTATCTCTATCTCTCTCTATCCCCCTCCTTCCCTCTCCTCTCCCTTTCTGACTCTTTGAATCTATAAAAGGAAATGGAGAAATGTAGAGAAGATTAGGGGAATTTGACTCCAAAAGTCAAATCAAGTCTATTCCTAGTGGTTTCATAAAAGATAAATTGCTTGTTACTCAATTGCAGAAAACATACATTTATCCATAGAACACTGAATATAAAGAAATCTTAAAAATTCAGCACATTATCCTAGTACCATTTCTATCTAAACTCCATTGTTGAAGATGAGATGATGATAACAGATAGTTTTGCATCAAGTTTTAAGGTTTGCAAAATGTCTCATTTGTTGTCAATGAGCATTTACTAAAAACATATTCTGTACCAAACACTAACATCTTCATCCATTTGAAAGACATTTTATCCTTTTATTAAACAAAATAAATTGAGACTCAAATGTCTGAATGCCTTTTTCACGGCCACATTGCTGGTAAATTTTAGACACTGAATTTGAGCCTTGTCTTTCTAATTCCAACTGCAGGACTCTGTCTGATTTGTCATTTTTCAGGAGAAATATAAAATATACTTTTTGATCACAAGGATCTTGCAATTTAATTAATAGGATAAGACATTGCTTACTGTACCATGGAAGGAGTTCAAAGAAGACAAAAGAATTGTACTGGCTAGTTAAAAATTAACATTTTATTATACTATTATCTATCCTTTCAAAATAAAAACCAGAGACCTTTATATGTAAAGACACACATAAACACATAAATGTAGACACAGAGATATTCACTTCCCCACCCACACACCCCCCAAAATCCCAACCCTCCTTTGCCAAGCAACCTTGTAGAAAAAGAAGCATCTCAAGAGTGTTTATATTAATCTGATCCATTTTCTGGCAGTGTTGATAGAAATTTTTAATAATTAGTAGCTAAGATTGAAAACTAGGGAAATCCTTCTAGGAATGATGAAGCCTCTGATGTATCACCATGCCATATGGAGATTTCTTTAATTAGAAAAACTGTCAAATGAAATTCACCCAGATAAAAAGAACCAGGAACATTTATTGCTTGGTCTTACCTATAGTCACCAGCCTCCAACAGGTACTCATTGACATATAGAATGGAGTTTAAAGGGAACTTATATAAGATTGAATCCAATCGTCTCATATATTATAGATGAGAAAAATGATATTTCAAGATGGAAACGCTCTATACAAGGTCACACAACATAGCAGCTGAGCCAGGCAAAAACCCAGGACTTCTGAGTATGAGTTATGGGGTCTTCTCTCACATAATAACTGAAACTGAGACCCAGAGAACCAAAGACACATATATAATTACTTAGAAGAAATAAAATCCATCACTCATCTCCTTCCCTCCTTTCCCCTCTATTCTCTTCTCTTTTCTGGAGATAATATGATCCTCACTCTACTTTTCTCCAGTGAATATAACTAAGAGTAATGAGTGAACAATTTAACAAAGGAGACACTGTTGGCAGGATGTCAAGGGGAAAAATTCATAAACGTCAGTGCTGTCCAAGAGTGGGATAGTCTCTTCTGGGAATTGGTGAACTTCCCATCATTGGAGAGCTTTGGGCAAAGACTGGATGATCACTTCCTGAATCTATTGTAGAGGTTATTATTATTCAGGTGTATATAATATAAACTTTTAGATCGCTTCTGACTATTAAGATCCTAGAATTCTTGTACTTAAGAGTGAGTATTGCTCTAACAGAAATTTCCTTTGGTGAGCCACATGATGGAAGCCATTTTTCTTTTTCTTTTTAAGTTTTTTAATATTTGTATTCCTTCTTCCTCAAGACACATCAATCAGATATAAGTAATGAATGTGCAATTATGTAAAACATTTCTTTATTAGTTATTTAATAAAGAAGCAAAGTGAAAAATAGCATGCTTCAATCTGTATTCGAAGAATATCCGTTTTTTTTTCCCTCAGGAGGCAAACAGTATACTTCATCCTTAGTCCATTGGCATTGTCTTAGATTATCATATTGCTGAAAATAAAATTCCTGGTACTATGTAAAATGTTCTCCTGATTGTGTTCACTTCCCTATGCATCAGTTCATGAAAGCCTTTTTTCTGAAATTATTCCTTTCTTATAAAATAAAATATTCTATTATAATCATATATATAACCTGCCTAGCCATTTCCAATGAATAAGCATCCCTTTTATTATGGAAGCCATTTTTTCAAAGAACTATAAATATGTCTTTTGTACCTTGGCCATCTGGGGTTATCCAACCATCCCCATTTCTTTTTTATAAATGTTTATAAATGTCGACCCTGCATTCATGAACATATAGAGCCAACTCTCAGAGTCAGCCACTGTGCCTGAGACTTCAGACTAGCAACAAATAGCCTTTTATTTCATGTATTTTCTCTAATGTTGATAAGAAGAAAAAAGGTTAGCCAAAGCCTAATCGAGTCAACAAGAGCAAAGAAATCAGCAAAATATGATGGCTGTGCCATCCAAAGAAAAAAGAAGATTTAGTGGCTGAAACATGAGTCTCTTAAATAGCACAAGGACTGAGAAGAGAGTATGTAGGATAGAGATCCCATGTAATCTCCTAGATTTTAAAAGTTCCATGACAACAAAGACAGGTCCCCTAGCTATGTGTCCCTGAAGGAGGTTTTACACACACACACACACACACACACACACACACACACACACACACACACACATACACTTTATATATATATATATATATTATATATTTGGCAGTCTGTCAAAACAAAATGAAATTGATATATTGATAACATTCAGGTATTGAAATTTTAAAAATGAATACATTAGCTTTTATCTGCTCTGAAAAAAAAAAAGAAATAATTAAGACAACCCAATAGCTTAAGAGAGTATTTTTCATTCTTGTTTCAAGTCTCTTATGTGTGATCCTGAAGGAGAGTTAAGTTAGCTAGGAAAGAATAGAAAAAGGACCTTCATCCCAAAATAAAGGTAAACGCATTTCTGGTTATAAAGCATTTAACACCTATGATCTTATTTTATCTTTATAACATTTTACTGAGAAGGAAAGTGAGACCCAAAGAGGCGAAGGGATTTGCCTGAGTTAACTTTATAATGTGAGCTAACACAAATCTAAATCTTTTGACTCCAATCCTTTCTTATAACTAGTAAATCAATAAGCATTTATTGACAAATAAACAATATAAAAGATGCTTTTAAGAAATTCTGCAAATAAGAAAGGCAATGGACTCCTTGGCTGGTAAGAACGTTCAAAGATTGAACATTTCCTTCCACTGTGGCAAAGATAATATGGGAAACTTGTGTGTTCCACTGGCTCAATCTCAAAACAAAATTAGGAAATTGTAACTCTAGATATGATAACTAGAATATGGTATAATAGTATCTGAAATACTTATTTCCAGTGTTTTCTCTTTTCCAATATTCCCTATATTCTCTATATTTTAGTATAAAATTAGTATAGAATTTACTAATAATAATAAAATTTAGTATAGAATTCTCTATATTTTAGTATAAAATGAGCATGCTCAACAAGAAATTGATTGTTTAGTCACATGACTTTTATTGTAGCCTAATGATTCCCTTTGTCTATATAGATGTCCATAACATTAGAGAAAGGTTTAAATACATACACCCAAATGTACATGCACAGACATATATAAAACAAATCACTAAACTTTCTCATGCAAAAAAAAAAAAATTGTCATAAAATACAGCCAATTGTAATTACACTCCTCTTAAATAGGCCATAAGAGAAAGGAACACCCTGATTTCACTCTTGATTTCCTCTTTAATGATTCAGGCCGTAAAGGACTGGTTAGTCTCATCTGTCAAGAGGCAGAACAGCTAGTATCCAACATATCACAGTTTAACTAATCAACTGTCCTGATTCTCTGTGGATATTGATCTTGGAAGGTCTTGTATCTTGCTAAAGTACCTTGTACACAATCTCTGAGCTTGTGTTTTTGGTTGACATGAAGGCAATCTTTGGGAATTACTGTCCAACAGTCATTCTTTTGGTAAGCACCCAGAAAATACTGGTTATGGAGAGGGATGACCCAATTCAACCAGCATATTTTATTCTAAATACAATAGATGTCAACTTATACTAATGGAATTCACTTATATGTATTTATTTTAAATATATGAATATGAGGAGAATTAAATCATTTTGGAGACTAAGCATGAGTGTTCCCCAAGATCTGGCCTGAGACTCTTTTCTTTTCTCTCTACTTTCCCCCTTACTGACTTAACCCATATTAATTCATTCAAATATCATCTATTTGAATGCACACACACGTCTCTATCCATCTAGCTATCCATCTATCCACCTACCTATCTGTCTTTCTGTCTCTGTCTCTGTGTGTATATGTGTGTATATTTCTGTCTCTGTCTCTGTCTCTGTGTCTGTTTCTGTTTGTCTGTTTGTGTACGTATGTGTTTTTCTGTCTCTGTCTCTGTGTCTCTCTGTCTCTGTCTCTCTGAGTGTCTCTGTCTCTCTGTCTCTGTATCTCTATCTCTGTCTCTGTCTCGCTCTCTCTCGATCTAGCTTTCTTAAATCTCCTAGTGGACATTTCCACCTGGATTTCCTAACAACATTTCAAATTCAACATATCACAAGTTGGAAGTCACCCTCTTCCTTCCTTCCCAGTATCTTCTCTCCCCCAAGCTTCCCTGTTTCTGTTGAGGAAACGTTCTACCCAGAAGCTGTTTAATAAACCTGAAATCATCCTCTTCTTCCTCACCTCCTCCTATCCAATCAGTTGCTCAGTACAGTTAATTTTTTTTATCAGATCTCTCCCTGCATCCCCTTCTCTCCAGCCACATAATTAACACCCTAGGTCAGGCCCTCATGTACCTCTCACCTGGACTACTGTATCTCCCTAATTAGTGGCCGTGCAGCCGCGTAGCCCTCACACAGATGCCCAGAAAATCTTTCCAAAGCATAGGACTCGGCATTGCATTGTCCTTCTCAAAGCTTCTCTGAGGATTTCTGTATTTCCCAGAGAGAATGCATAAACACAATAGCCTTGTGTTCCAAATCCTTTATAATCTGTGTCCTGTCTCTCTTTCCAATTGCATTTCACATTACTTTTTCATGTACTCTACATTGTAGCTGACAGGTCTACTGCCTATACCTAATTAATAATAATAATAATAATCATTAGTATTTCCATAGTATTTACCAGGTGCCAGCCATTGTGTGAAATTCTTTACAAATATGTAGGTACTATTATTATCTCCATTTTACAGAATAAGAAACTGAGACAAATAGAAGTTAAATGACTTGATTAAGACCACACAGGAAGCACATGTCTGAAATAGGATTGGAACTCAGGTCTTCCTGCCCCTAAGATAAGCCCTCTATCCTTGCAGTAACTCTAACTCCACCTTAATTCCATTTCTAATCCCAAACCCGCCATTCCACATCCAACCCAGGTGATCTGCTCAGCCATTAACCAAACTTTCACTTCCTCTTCATCGCTGCTTAGATGGAACCTGATTATCCTTCAAACTCAGCTCAAATGTCACCTGCTCCATAAGGACTTTGCCCCACCTCATGCTGGAAAGTTCTCTCTCCCCCCTTCTTTCAGTTACCTTATACATTATTTTACTTAATAGGATTTAAGCTTCTTGAGCACAGAAACCAATTTTTTTTAATCCACGGCATCTAGAACATTTTTTTTCCACAAAAAGCTCAGTCATTTTTCACTCATGTCTCATTCTTGTGAACCCATTTGGTGTTTTCTTGGCAAAAATACTGGAGTCTTACCATTTCTTTTTTCCAGCTTTCTCTTTACAGATAAAGAAAGTGAGACTAATAGGGGTTAAGTTGTCCAACACAAAGTGTCAGCCAGATTTGAACTCAAAAAGATGAGTTTTCCTGACTTTAGACCTGAGACTCTATCCACTATGCCACCTGGTTGTTCCTTGTATATTCTTAATAACTGTTCATGGATTGGAAATAGTTTTATTCATTCATTCATGAAACAATTATGGACTATCCACATGATCTCAACTGCTATCTCCAAGTTCAAATGTTCTCATGACTTTCCTGGAGATGGCATATTTCTTTCTTAATCTTTAGTACTGGTCCATTGTAACTGGGCTCAGATTTTTGCAGCAGAAAAAAGTATTAAAAGAATAATTAAATTAAAAAGCATTTGTTAAATGTTGAGGACTAACTGATGAGGCAATATCTGTGGGAAGGTTCAGCTAATCACTTTTAAGGATATTGCTATAGCGTACATGGCAAAGTCCAGCAATCCCAGTAGATACTGTTGGATAAAAAGGGGGGGATTCCTTGGAGTCTGATCATCAAAGGACGGAGTTAAGCCTAGTGATGGTTTAATTTATAGTAAGGATTGTACTTGGTGAATTTTAAGTCCATTCAAGTGATTAAGAGGCGATGTCCAATCAGCAAGGAGAAGGATGGCTGGAGATACCCAACCCACTCCTGTTGGACCCAGTTCTGAAACAGTATTGTGGCTCTTCTTGGTTCCCTTTCTCAGTGGTGAGGCTGAGGAAGATTTGGAGGCAGGGAATCTACCATCATAGGGAAGTGGGAATGAGAGCAGGAGGCAATTTTGGCCAAAGGATGTCATTTTGGTCCTCTTTGAGGATGAAAGATGTCATTTTGGTACAAAGGATGTCATTTGGACCTCTTCAAAAATGAAGGATGTCATTTGGACCTCTTTGAGAACAAAGGAGGCCATTTTGGTCCTCTTTAAGAATGAAAGGCAACAACCAACCATCTACTATGCACTGTATACAAAGACAATAATGAAACAGCCCCAGTCCTTGAGCCAAGGAATGGCAAGTAGTGGTTTTGATAGTTAGGTCCACATTGAAAAACAGTTACCGTCCACAATAAAAGGAAAACCATTTGAATTACAGTGCAGAAAACAATCACATACATGTGGTTTACTTTATGAATATTTTTTACTCATTCATTCACTCAAATAATTAAAATACTTAACAACCGTCAATTAAATTATAATTTTATATTTACATTCTAAGGGGAAAAGGAAAATCACAAGAAAGCAAGCTAATGCCAAAGCTCTTATAACTACAGGGTTTGTCCAAGGAGAATTGAAATTTTAATTCCATCTATATAGTAATATACAGGAAAATCTTATAGTAATTGGTCTTCAAATTGTGACTTGGAGGCACCAGATCATGATGTCAAATGAAGACAAATGCTCTGCTAACACTCTTACTTGTGAAATAAGGCACAAAAGCAGATGAATTATAGAAATTTTTTTCCCTCAATTGGACTATCACACTTTGAGTATCCTGGTAAACTGGAATTCAGCCATGTATACATCACTATTCTTTAATTTCTTTCCCATTGAGGAACTGTGGATATGTGAATATGTACCCTACTTATCAAATATTCATTTTTACTGCCTGTCAATCAGCTTTACTTTCCTCAAACAGGAATCCATATAACATCTTGCATTTGTTTAATACTTCCTAGCTTTCAAAGCACCTTCACATACATAGATATCCTAAGAGAGACAGAGACACATCAGAGAGCATCCGTGTTCTTTGGTATTTCAACCACCAAACTCCTGTCCCTGCAGGGAGTCTGCTCTATTTGAGCGTCCCCAAAGATTCCATCAAAATATAGCTTGTTAGTCCAGCAACTAAACAAAAACACCAAGCCATTGAATACATCAGACAGAATTTGGGAAGGCGCCAGAAAGCATCGAAGAGTTTAAATGTCAGGTTCTGTTTGTTTTCTGCAAAAGACTGAGCTCAAGGCCTCCCCAGGAAATTCTGTGAAGGAATTTCATATTCACTTGGAAGCAGGGAGCTGACATAAGCCTGAAGTGACACCCTCAAAGAGCTCCTTCGATAAGTGAAAAAATAAATGGAAAGAGAATAATGTGATCTTTGACATACAGATGACTGTGACCCAGTGGATGGTGGAAATCACTAAAATACAAAATGACATTTTACAACAGTAAATGAGATGAGTATCAATGAAAGACTCTTAAAGTTCCTGGTCATCTCTAGAGAGGGCTGCTTGATCACCATGCTTATGGATAATCTCTAGAAGTCTCTGGGGACTTTTCTCAATTGGTTTCCTTGCCTCCAGTGCCCTTATCCAATCGATTTTCCACCCAGCTGCAAATCTGAAAGCCTTGAAGTAAAGTCAAACACTGGGATTCCCCTCCTCATGAAACTTCAGTTGCTCCCAATTGCCTTGAGAATAAAATTCAAACTCCTCTAGGTATATTTTACACCTCACAACACTCTAACTCTTGCTAACTTTACAGAGTGATTTTATCTTAAGAACAGTTCTTGAATGAACTAACTTGCTATTTGCTAGATATAACATCGCATCTCTTTTCTTCAGGAAGTTGATAGAATGCTAAGCCTGGAATCAGGAATACCTGAATTCAAATCCATTCTCAGACACTTATTGGCAGCATAGTAGACCAGTCACTTAATCTGTTTGCTTTAATTTCCTAGATGTGTTATCAGGAAGACCTGGGTCCATAATATACCACAAATTACTAGATGTGTGAACAGGGAAAAAGTCACTGCTCATACAAGATTCAGTTTCCTCATCTTCAAGATGAGTTTAATAATAGCACTTGCTTCACAGGGGTGTTAAGATAAAATAAGCTAATAAATGCAAATTATTTTGTGTATATACTACACATCCATATAAAAACTTATTACTTGCCATTTTTTTCTGGTGCAAATTATTTCACATAAAAACATGCAAAAGATCTATTACACTAGAGGGGGATGATGGGAAGGGGTACAATGAGCATTACGTGAACCTTACTCTCACCAGTATCATGTCAAAGAAGGAATAATATACACAATCACTTGAATTTGGAAATCTGTCTTATCCAATAAGGAAATAGGAGGGGATAATATAAAGTAAAGGGGGATAGAGGTGGAAACTGAAGAAGGGAGGGCAGATCAGAGGAGACAAAAACAAAACAGTGATGAGGAAGGAAAGAGTGAAATGACTGAATAAACAAGAAAAATATAGGATGGAAATGCATCCTAGTTAGTATTAATCATAACAGTGAATGTGAATGGCATGAACTTTCCTATAAAATGGAAATAGATAACAGAATTTTAACAATATGTTGTTTACAAGAAACTTGAAGCAGTCACACACACAGAACAGATAAGGGGTTGGAGCATAATCTATTACACTTCAGCTAAAGGGGAAAAAAAAGGAAGAGCAGAAGTAGCAATTGTGATATCAAAGTAAAAACAAAAATAGACCTAATTAAAAGAGATAAGGAAGGAAACTACAGTTTGCTAAAAGGTACCATAGAAAATAAAACAGTATCAAAACTAAACATTTATATATCAAGTGATACAGCATCCAAATTCATAAAAGAGAAATTAAGTTACAGGAAGAAATAGGCAGAAGAGCTATACTAATGTCCTCTCTCAGAACTTGAAAAAACCAACCAAAAACTAAACAAGAAAGAAACTAAGCAGGCGAATAGAATATTAGACCCCATAAGGAAATTAGAAGAGCAAGTCATATCTATTAGAAGGGAGAAAATTCACAACCAAACAAGAGAAAGAAAGCATTATGAAATATAAAATAAATCATTTTGAAAATATTGAATTAAAAAGCTTTTGTACAAACTAAACTAATACAACCATGGATAGAAGGAAAGCAGAAAATTGGTAAATAATTTTACAGAAAGTCAAATTACAAATCATTCCCCTTGAAAATGGTCAAGAGCTATGAACAGTTTTCAAATTAAATCAAAGCTATCTATAGACATATATGAAAAAGTGCTTTATATCAGTTTTGATTAAAGAACTGAAAATTAAAACAACTCTAAGGTATCACTTGATATCTATCGGATTGGCCAGTAAGACAAAAAATGAAAATGATAAATACTGGAGAGTATATGGGGGAAATGAGCTACTAATACACTATTGGTAGAGTTGTAAACTGATCCAACCATTTTGGAGAGCAATGTGGACCTGTGCCCAAAGAACAATTATACTCTTTGACCCAGAGAGGTCTGTATCCCAAAGAGATTGTAAAAAAGGGGGGAAAGACCTATATGTGCAAAAACATTTATAGCAGTACTGGCAAAATAGAAGAGATGCCCATAAATTGAGGGGAATGACTAAACAACCTGTGGTATATCAATGTAATAGAATACTACTATACAATAAGAAATGATGAACAAGCAGATTTCAGGAAAAAACAGACCTGGAAAGACTTCTGAAAATCAATGAAAAGTGAAATGAGCTGTATACGTTGTATACAGTATCAGCAACACTGTGTAATGGTTAGCTATGATTGATTCAGCTCTTCTCAGAAATAAAATGATCTAAGATACAACAGAGAACTCATGAAGGAAAATGCTATCCATAGCTACATAAAAACCTGATTGATTCAATGCAGATGTAAACATATCTTGTTTCACCTATTCTTTCTTGTTTGTTTTTCTTTTTGAGTTGTTTCTTCTTTAACAACTGTGATTAATGTGGAAATATGTTTTACATAATAGCACAATATAAACTATATCAAAATGCCTTCCATTTTCAGAAAATGGGAGGAGAGGGAGGAGGGGAGGAGAAAAATTTGGAACTAAAATATTGTAAAAATGAATGCTCAAAATAATAATCATTATTATTTTTAAATCTAAGTATAGTTGAGAATACTTATGGTTATACCCATCATTATTAATAATAAATATTATTATGAAACAAAAAAGAATGCTCAAAATTTCATCAACATGTAACTAGGGAGAAGATTAAAAAATAATGTGTAATAAATAAATAAATACACTACTTGCCATTATTACTATCACCAATCTAATTCAGGCTTCCTTTATTCTCTCCAGGTATTAATATAATTGACTCCAAATGGATTTCACTCCCTTCAATTAAAAAAAATCCTATAACTGTCAAATTAACTTTAAAATATTCCTCTTAATATGTTATTCCCTTACTCAAGACACAGTTATGGCCCTCAATATTAAAAATAAGGAACCCTAAGTTCAGAGGTTGTGACTCATCCCTAGTTACTGATTGTTGCACACTGCCTAGGACCTTAGAGTTAAACAGTGTTGAGTAATTGCATTTGGACCCATTTTGTCCTAATGCAAATTCTAACATTGCATCTTCCCTCCATGCTAGGTCACAAAATTCTAAAAAAAAATAATACTGGAGTTTTGATTTCTTGAACTTTTAGAAAAAAAAATAAAATAAAATTCTACTCACCTGGGTACTAAATCTCTTGCCAAAGGGGGGAAATTTTTGCAGGTGTAAGCAATTATACAATTAAACATTAATTAACAGTTCAAGTGACTGGGCTTGTAAGTATTCCCTTAATTGAACTGATAAATATTGTGCCCCTGACAAATGTTAGGTCTCTATGAATAGTAAGTGGTGAAAGTAGGATGTAATAACAATAATAACATATTTACATAGATTTCTATGGTTTACAAAGCCTTTCTCTCATGGGTTGATCATTCTAGGCATTTAATTAGAGCAATGCATAAATTGGGGTCAGAAAGATCCTAATTAAAATTCTGTTTCAAAGAATAAATCACCTGTTTGCCTCAATTTCCTCAATTGTAAAATGAGCTGGAGAAATGTAAAGATCACTCTAGTATCTTTGCTAAGAAAGCTCCAAATCAGGTCAGAAAGAGCTGACTGAACAATATTTTTTTTAAATTTCAGTAATTTGATCTTGATTACTTTGACTTTAAAAGGTCATTATGCAGGTCCTAGTGAGTAGAGAGTCCCCTTCAGACTCAGAAACTCTGGGTTCAAGGTCTGCAGTTTGGGTAATTCTGAGCAAGTCCTTTAATTTCTTAGTGCCACCAATCAAATCTCTAATAATTTAAATTGCAAGGAAAGTGCTGATTTGAATTGGTAAAAGAAGCACTTTCCTGAGAATGGTTTATAACCTGGAAATATCAAGTGGGAGACCTCCTCCATCCCATGAAATCTAGGTGGGCACCACTCTTAATAATAATGGTTAATTATTATTCCTTTAAATAATATTATGTTACATAATAACTATATAATCATACTCTATTCAATAATAATATACTAATATAATAACCAAATAATATATAATATTTATAAGGAGTATTTAATATATTAGTATATTTATATAGTGATTTATTATAACAAAGTATTTTTGTATGAGAATATTTGGTATTAAAGAGTAGGGCATTTGAAATTAAAAGACTTGAGTTCAAATCCCAGCTCCATGATTTATTCTCTGGGTAGCACTGATGCAAGTTTCTTGATTTATTTGGATGTTCCTTGATTTTCTCTTCTATAAAATTAGAGAATGGTCTGGATAACCTCTAAAGTTCCTCCAGCTCTGCATCTAGGATCCTATAAATTCTAATCTCCAGGTTTTTCAACATGAACCTTCCTACTGAGTCTAATTATTTGGGAATGTCTAGGATATCTAGATAGGTTAGTATTCCAATTACTGAGCAAGATGACCTTTTATATCCTATCTATGTATGCTCCAATGTATGACCTTCCCCTTTGATCCTTACAACAACACTTTGTGATGATAAAGAGTTAATATTACAACTGGATGGAGCAAATGAAGTACAAGGTGAGAGCGCACTATCCTTCTCCAAAATGGAATAGACAATAAGTAGAAATTGGGCTGAAATCCCAAATCAACTGCCTCATAATCTACTGCTGCCATTCTTTGTTTTATAATTTTTAATGGTAGTTATTCTCTACTTTTGATAAACCCATGATTGTACTAGTGATGACACAGATCACAAGCCACTTAATGCTTTCTCATACTATAAGATTTTTGGACAATGTCCTTTAGTAGAATCATGAAGGATTTCAACCTTTTTTGTCTTTCAGTAAATCTTCCACATAACCTTCTTCAATATGAAATTAATTATCATGATTTCCATGAATAGTTATATAAAATAAAGAAAATATACATTCTTTAACCAAAAAATACTACTTGATATATAACAAGATATTTTAGTATTATAAAGTTGTAATAGAACCATTGTCAAATAAATACTTCCTGTATACCACTGGCAAATTTCTTATATCATCTGAGGGAACATGTAACCCCAGACTGGGAAACGTTGCTGAAGGTCTTCATATTTTTCCATAGATACTTGTTCCATATTCATTAGCCTTCATTCTCATTGCATAAGATTGGTCTTCTTATCCAAACAATCATTTGTTGGTGTGATTTTTGTGCCACTTGTTTATATAATAATTACTATCTTATAATATTGTTACTAAGAATCTAGAATTTACAACAAGAAATCCACTGTGTTCATAAATGAAAGATTCAAGACATAAAAGCTAAAATAGATCTGGGTCAAATTCTAGCCCTGCTTTTGGACCAGCTTCCCCCCAAGTCTCCTTCCTCATCTCTGACTCAAGAGGTCCTTCAAAGATCATTACCAATGTGACCTTCAAATGAGGTGTTCCCCGTAGATACTTAGCTGATAATCCCCTTTTCTCAAAAGAATATCATGTACTTACATTGGGTCAGATTTTGGTAATATACTTAATATATGTGCGAGATCTTTCTCCAAGTAGAATGTAAGCTTCTCGAAGGCAAGAAGTGTTTCCCTTTTGCCATTGTATTCCTAGTTACTAGCAAAGTGCTTAGAGCAGGTTGGTTTTGATTTATTGATTAAGCAAGGGACTGACTTTCAGCAATTAACTACTCTGGGTCTGGATTTCCTCCTCCATTCCATGAAGGAATTATACTAGATGACCCTAAAGTATCATTCCCTTTCTCAATGCTGTGAACTACTGAAGAGCCATCCTAGGAAGTAACTGGAAATACTGATTCTAAAAGAAATGGTGAAGAAATGGTGACCAAATTCATCAACTCAATTATTCAAACAGTGTCTTATCCATGCTTCTCTGCCATCATGGCCAATCCTCTGGAAGGCCCGGATGGAATCTTTATATGAGACCACATTTTTCTTCACAGAACTGTGTTACTATCACTCCCAGATGGAATTAGAGAGTGAAGAAATGAAAATGGAAGAGTGACATTTAAGTCAAATTTAATCAAGACTTAAATTGAATTTGGATTAGACTAAGTTTCTGCTCGGTTTCAACTCTGCTGAAATAATGTCGCTATTTGAATAGACATAGAAGTTTAACAGGATTTAGAGCCACAGAATCACCAGTCAACGTTATATGTTTCTACTAATCCAAATTTTGTTGTATGGGAGAATAAAAACAATTTCTTAGCTAGATTCATTGGGCTTTTTTTGAAATAGCAGATTAGGTATCAAAAGCATCAATGGTATAGCAAGTTCACTTGATCAAAATGTGTGGGCTGATTTTAAGAACCAGAACCAAGGAGCAGGAGGTCCAGGATAAATAAGTGAACAGCAGCAGCTGGAGTTGTTGGGGTGGATCAATGAATGGAGAGCAGGTCACGTGGTAAAAGGAATTAAACTATAGAGTCACAGCATCCAACCTAGTGCAATCCCTACATTTTAGAGATGGGTGAATCACCAAAAGAGTAGCATTTGTCTTAAAGTAACAGCTAGGAAGTAGCAGAGCTGGGTTCCCAATTCAGGACATTTTTAGTTACCTGTTGCAATTTCTAGATTGTATCACTACATGGTTAAGGTTAACTAGCTCCACATAGTTATTCTTGATCTTGAATCACTCCACACTCCAACCTCCCGCTCCAGCCTCATGTCACACTATATACACCCTTTCATGCACTCCACATTTCTGTCTAGTCCATTTGACTTTCCATCCCTGCTTCTTGTCCTGCCTGTTTTGTGGTTTTGTGCAAGTTCTCTATCCAACATCTTACCCTTCCATTCAAACCTGATTCATCTGATAACTCTATTTTTAGTGAGTGATCTTTTCTTATTTTGGTCACATACCCTTTCCTTGGACTCTAGTTTTTTGATTATCTCAACTTACCCTGTTTCATAATTTATTGGTATACATGTATGCTCCCCCACTTGACATGAAACTCTTGGGAGTAGTACAAGGGTTTTAAATCTCTCTTTGATCTCCCTTATATAATTATGTGCATACAGTAGGCATTTAATGAGTCCCTATAAACTCAATTTTTTTTTTGGTAAACTCTACCCTTCTATCTTTATCACCAAAGGAGATCCTAGTTTAAGCCAATGGTAAACACGGAAAAAACAAATTCAAAGCTCCAGCAGCTTTTATTTTGGCCCCTAATATCAGGGATGTGGCAAAGCTCTCCAAGGTAAATCATCATTTAAGAGAAAAAAGCTTATGAAGGAGTGCAACAATTATTAAGTAAGTGAAGACCTTTTGGAAGAAGGGCACACAGCCTGATCTTCACTAGAAGTATTTTCCTTTGCTTTTGTCCCCCTTCTATTTTGCATTGCATGTGACTTCATTTCCAAGTGACCTTTTAAAAAGTCCCAACACTGAATGTTATAAATATTAAAAGCATGGGGATGGAAATCAAATTCTATGCTATCAAAGCCTGATGTCTCAAACATATGGGAGCCTTTTTTTCAGAACCAGAAAAGAAGAATATATTCTGAGTCTTTCACCAAGAAAAGAATGTTCTTCCTAGATAAGATTGGCTACAATAGTTGGACAGACCCGTGAGGTGATAGTCTCTCCCCCCAAAAAAGTGAGCTCAAAGTTCCAGGAAGTTTCTGCTTTTGATCTTCCTGTTTTAAATCAGGTTGTGATTAGCACTGTATGTTTGTATAGTGAGAGACTGACAGATTAGTGGTGATGATGTCACCTAAAGGGGTGATAATAATGTTACTTTGGAATGGCAGCACAACTGTGAGGACTCTTAGGAGCAAAATATTTTTATTCAAATTAGTTTTCTATGAAAATACTCCAAAAAAAAATCCAACCCACAAAAAAATTAACATAAGGAAAAATGGAGTCCTAGATTTCTGTCCTCAATGACTGAGATGGAAACTGAATTTTCAGTTCATGGGGATCACTTGCAAAACTTATACAGTCCTCATCTGGCAGAAGACAATTGAGTCTGCTATAAAGTGGAAAGAGAATCTTGCCTTAGGGTAAACTTACTTCAAGTTTCTCTTCTGATCTACTGTCTATTTTATAAATTCATAATAATATATAAGTAAATAGATACAGACTGTGTGACCTAGGTTGGATGAAATTGTAGTGCAGACTGTTAGAGATCACTAATGGAAATCTGGATAAGATCAAAAAAAGCCAGTGTGGCTTGATTAGAAACATTCTAGACTAATTGTGTGTCTTTTTCTGACAGGTTTTATTAATCTGTAGATCAGGAGAATGCTGGAAATATTGTTTCTCTAGATTTTTAGCAAAGTGTTTCACCACTTTCCCTTGGTGCTTCTTCCCTTACTCCCCCTAGTATGGGTGGTCTGAGACCCCCATGGGTAGCCAGCCAGACTATATCTAGAACATAATGTCCAGTTCTGGGTGCCACATTTTAGAAATGCTATTGAAAAGTTCACAAAACATATCCAGAAAAGGGTAAAAAAAAAAAAAGATAAATCCCATATGGAGTTCATATTATATGATGATTGGCTGTGAAAATGGGAATGGAGAAGAGAATGGGAGAGCGATGTGGATATTATTATAACCATCTTCAAGGATAGCACTTCAACTCAATAAACATTTATTAAATGTTTACAATGCACTGTGCTAAGTAGTAGAGATACACACACACAAAAAAGCAAAAGATAATCCTTGTCCTTAAGAAAATCATAATCTAATGGGGGGGGAGATGGCAAAGCAGTGAAGAGATAACATGAAAACATGAAAACAAATATATACAAAGCAAGCTACATACAGGATAAAAAGGAAATAATTATCAGAAGGAAGATGCTGGCATTAAGAGGGATTGAAGAAGACTTTCCTAATTCGGAACAGAAGGGAATACAAGGGATAATGTTGTAAAAAATTACCTATGCATATGTACTGTCCAAAAAAAGTTATAATTATAAAATTAATAAAAAAAATAAAAATTTAAAAAAAAAGAAGACTTTCCTTAAGAGATAAAAAGGGGTTACTTAGGTTCTGTTGGTTACAAAAGGCAGAACTAGCAACAATGGGTCAAAATTTGCAAAGAACCACATTTTGTCTTGATATGCAAGGGAAGGACAAACTAATGTCTCTCCTCCAAGAGAAAGAGAATAAGCCAGAAAGAGAATTCAGAAAATAAAGACAGGGACAAATACAACCACAATCATTTGTTTAAAAAACAAAACAAAACAACAATTTTAGAACATGAAATCCTATGATTCAGTACTTCTGTTCTAGGACGCTGAAAACATCTTTATTTTTACCTATGACCATTTTTGTTGTTTTTAAAATGTCATGAATAAATAACGTGCAAATGTTTTTCTAGGTTAAAAAAAAAAAGGATGATGAAAAACTTTTATGGTTGGGGGTGAGGAAGAACTCTGAGGAAAGAGGATTTGTTTGTGTTTTTAATAATGTTTAAAAATAATTTGTCCTTTGCTTCTTTCTTTTCCCTCCCATTTATCCATTCTTTCCCCTCCATGTTCCTATTTTATTTTGTTTTTTCCTTTTATCTATGTCTATTCTTATTTATTCCACCTCTTCAGAATCTCCTGCCTTTTCTACTTTTTGAGTTAAAGAAATATTAATACAGAATGAATTCCACACAAGATATGTTTGTGTGTGTGTGTATGTATGTGTAGGTGGGATAAAGATCTGAGTGCTTCCATAACTGCTAACTTTTAAGTTATTCCTCCAACTCACCCTAACCTCTCTTAGCAGCCAGGAATTACAGTAAACAGTATACCCTGCTTATGGAGGAGACTAAAGAAATCCCCATGAAAACTCAAATGATTCTAATTGAAGGGTTGAAAAATAACATTAGGAAAAAAAAACCTGTATCAAAGTACTCTTATTCTTCAGGTTCTCAGAAAGAAACACAGGATATCAGATGGTGTTATACCAACTAATAAAAAGTTATCATAAAGATGTGCTAATTATATTTTTTCCACCCAATGTGTTTTAAACACCATAAACTACCATTTACTGTCATTATTTTAATGATACATTGTGTTGATAATACAATCTGGGTTAATTCCCAAATGTGTAAGCTAGAAAGAGAGAAAAAATATATTTCTCTGGTGCCTCATAATGTGATTTTTCCATTAACCCCCTTGACAAAAATTAGAATAGTCAAAAAGGATTAAGAGATTCAAAGGATCCAATAGGGATTTATAAATCTACTAACTTGAATAAAATTACAAATCTCAAAAAGAGCAATGGGAAGACACATGCTGGGGTAAGCAGGCTGAGCATGATTTTAAAGATGACTAGTATTTAAGATGCAGATTTAAGACACGATGAAAGTTTATGTAGGATCAGAAACCTGAGAGAATTGGCAATTCACCCAGAATAAAAGAGTACCAGGTACAAATTCAGTGCTGTACTAGGAGTCTTAAGGTATACAAAAGGCTTTAGCTCTAAGGGGCTTTATGAGACACGTGGACCAAAAGTCACATGAAAAGTTAAGGGAGAATGGCTATCTGAATGAGCTGAGAGAATACCCACTTATGAAGCCCAGAGTCAAAGTCACACCTTCACTTTAGTTTATTTTAACCCCAATAATTTTAGAAAATAACAAGAATGGGGCAGGTGGATGCTGCAAGTGGCTACAGCACTCATTTTAGAGTCAGGAGGACCCAAGTTCAAATCTAGCTTCAGATACTTAAGATGTATAGCAGCGTGACCTTGGGTAAGTCAACCTAGTTTACCTCCCCCTCCACCACCACCCCCAAAAAAAAGAGAAACAAAGAAAAAATGAATTGGAAAAGCTTATTTTGTGAAATCATTTAACAATGATCATGCTTAACGCTTTTGTTTTTAAGTGTCTCCGCCCCTGCTCAGGGAGGAGGAAGCTGGCAGAGCTGAACTCAGCCAAATTCTTCATATGACTGAGGTAATCAGAGGTAAGATTGGGTGGCTGCCCTCAGGCTCAAGAAAAACTGGGAAATAGAAGGGATCAGTAATGTCCCCATCAGGGACAACAGCCTTAGAAATCTGACTTCTTTGCCTTTGGGGCTAGTTTTGTCAGTTTTGCATCTTAAGAGTATTTACACCAGGCACTGAAGGTAGGAGAATATGTATGTGTACACATGTGTATGCATGTGTGTATATAATATACATGTATATAAACACACGTACATTTATTATACATGTACAAATGCATAAACATACAAATAATATATGTATCCTTGTCCATATATGTGTCTGATATATATACATGAAACCTATGTGCAATATGGGGATCTATGTATACACACACACACACACGCACACACACACACATATATATATATATATATATATATATATAATATATCTTATTAGATATTAAGTATCTAATGGTGTTCAGTCTTGGAAAAAGATTGATAGTTCTGAAGATTATGTTAAATACTAGCCCTTTCTTTCCACTATCCCATCAATTTCAAAAACATTTATTTTTTTTCCACAGTTGAATTGCTATATTTATTAAATGATTGAATTACTTTAAAGATCATTAAGTCTAGCCTTCTCACGTCATGGAAAAGAAACTGAGGTTCAGGGAAGTGATTTGTCCAAGGTTACACATGTAGAATGTGTCAGAGTTATCTGTGTTCAGATTCTCCAACAAACACCAATCCGATGGTATTTTTACTACTTTCCACAGTGCCCATATGGACATGAAGTAACTGCCCAGCTCCCAGCGATCACAGGTCTTTGGGTAATAGAAAGATAAGACTTCATTTTTTCCAATCTTGGAGGAATCCTCCAAAGTCAACTAATAAATAGCACCTAAGGGAAGGGATTCTTGACCCCAGAGAAGAATTCCCAGAAGCCTTTTATAATGGTGTCCTGGCTACGGAGTCACCAGAGCTCCTCTTACTAGCCTGAGAGGTTACTATTCAGATGGTCCATGGCAGAGGACATTAGTGGACAAAGGGAAGAATGCTCATTCATTAATTAGAAATGGTGATCCAATAGGGTCATGTTTACCTGCCTTCAGGTAGCCTTAACCCATTTTCTGGGTATTTCTAGCTCCATTAATGGTGGCTTTGTTCACCTAGCACACAGAGAGAATTAGTCCCTGCTGACCAGATGTACTCTGGGAGCCCCGCAGCATCTTCCCTTCAGCAACACTAAGCAACCAAGTTTCTCCAGGTTGGCACCTATCTGAATTTAAAGGATATATTTCATTGCGTCTAAAATTGTTTCCTGGAAAATATGCATTATTCAGTTGCCATTTTAAAAGATTCATGCAAAGATTTAAGATTATTTTCCAGAAAATTTGGCTGCTTTTTATGTACCTATATACCCATTTCTGATGTAATTCCCTTCCCACCATTGCTCAGTAATCTATTGTCCTAAAGCATGGATTCTTAATCAGAGATCCATGAACATAAATGTATATGCAATGTATGACTTTAATATCTCTGGTGTCTGGCTCTAAGTGTTCCATAGCATCTTTGAAGCCATTGGAGCAAGTTGTTCTTACCGACTTATTCTCCCAAGGAAAACCTTCCCATGTTTGGGGTAGACATCCCCCTAGCTCACCAATGGATCCAAGGCCTGCCAGTTACTCCCATCCTGGTTTATCCCACACGTCACGATTGTTTCCTGGAGTGCGTGCTACAGCTTCTGGGAGCCAGAGGCGAGAACTGAGGTTCTTACCTCAGTTACAGAGCAGGTAACTCATAACTCATTACAGGTAGGCGGCTAGGGCCGATGAACCTTAGTCTTCACACATACTGTGACACAAAGGGGGTGCTTCAGAAATTCTAGATGATTGATTGGTACATGACATTCCATTTCCTATCTACTGGGTACCCAAGAGACCCTCCATATTACAGAATCCTGAGTTTCCTTCCAAGTTCAATTCCAGTACCTCCTTTTCCATGAGGACGTTCCCCTTCCTTCAAGTTATTAGCAGTTTCTCCCTTTTTAAATTAATTTGTATCATTGTGCCTATACATTGTCTTTCCATTCATTGTCTTTCCATTCATTTTTGGAAGCACACATTTATGTTCCCATTACAAAGTAAACTCGTTGAAGGA